>NW_018397276.1:1243825-1247552 GCF_002168275.2 Theobroma umbraticum
AACAAAAGAATAAAATAGAATTACATGAACAAAGAGAAAAAGGAAGATTTTATCGTAAACAAATTCATTTTTTTACTGTTCAAACTAAGACACAGAGAGCGTATTGAAGAACAGTCTCTTACTCTCTCTATGGAAATGGGAGGTGAACAACTTTACCAAGGTGTATATTGAAGTTAAACAAGGAAATGTTATACTTTTCTTTTAAGTATATTACTCAAATAAGTCTTTGAATTATTCAAAAAAATTTAAATAAATTTTTATTTTTTATTATTTTAATCAAGTTTTTAGATTTTATTTTAAATTAAATAAACTTTTATATTTAATAATTAATTATTATTAATCAAAATAATATTTTTTATTTTTTATTCTCATGTCAATGATATGAAGTTGATGAGGCCGTAAATGTTACGGTCATGGAATCGATCACAAAGGTTTGGAGTTCAAATGGTGGAATCAGCAGAGGAGAGGGTAAGTTTGGCGGCGGAGGGGTTGGGTCGGCCACGGGTCAGGGCCAGGGACTAGTCAATTGGTGGAGAAGGGCTTTTGGTGTTGTTGATAAGACTTGCATGATGTTTGGAAGATGAATCACGTGTCATGATTCACTTTTAAGTTGAATTTTGAAGATGAGTCTGCATGAACGAAGAGACATATTATATGTAATTTTAAACTCTTTTTAATTTTTTAATAATTAATACTTGTAATCTCTATATGAACAATTGTAATTTGTGTAATCTCATCCATTGTTAATATCTTTGTATATACCATGCAAATGAATAAAAAAAGCTGATGATGAAGTTTAATTAATGTGCAAGACCTTTGTTTGTCCTTTTTTTTGAACTACTCAACAAAAGACCTTTGTAGTGACCTCATTTTTGTTTCTTGCTCTTAATACATAGTACATAACACTATGTAATAGAGTAGATCACAAGGTTTTTTGGTGATAAGCCGACAATAGCATTGGCAACCGTACCGATATTTAAAAAAAATTGTGAAGAATAACTTTTCTTGATAAGGGTATTTTAAAAATAATCATCAAAATAAATTTAATTGTTTTAGTTATATTTAGCCATGACTTAACAAAAATACCCTTGAAACTATTTCAAATAAATTAAACCATTTATCACAATTTCTCTCTATTTGTGCTTCTGATTTCTCTCTCTCAGCATCTCACTCTCTCTAATTTTATCAATTTTTCTTTCGGCATTCGTCTACTATGCTCTCGATTTCTCTCTCGCGCTTTCAGATTTCTTTTTCTAACACTTTAAAGACACCAAAAAATAGTTTTGATGTGCTTGAGTGGATGACTATTTGAAGGATTTGATTTTTAGATATTTTGGATAAAACTACATAGTAAAAATGATCACAAATGTTTGAAATAGCTTTTAATTGGATTAATTCGGGATCTACATACGAATAAACTTAAAATTTTAAAATTCATAACCCTAGGTTTTTAATAAAAAAAATTTTCAATTTTTAGTCAAAATAAGTATTTTAGATAAGAGAATTTGTGTTTTGATTTATAAAAACATATTAGAAACACTTTAATCTGCGCCAAATTATAAAAAAAAATAAAAAAAAAGAGTTGAGAGGATTTGAAGTTTTGATTTGTAAGTAACAATAACAGTTTAGGCATTAAAGTGTAACAAAATATTTTTGAATATGGCGTGTAATAACTTTTTTTAATCATGACGTGTAACATATTTTTGTATATGACGTGTAAAAACAGTATTTTTTTTAACCATGGCGTGTAACATATTTTGGTACATGACATATAACAACTTAATCATGACATGTAACATGTTTTTGTATATAGTATGTAATAACCTAACTATGGTGTGTCACACGTTTTTATACATAACGTGTAACAACTTAACCATAACGTGTCACATATTTTTGTATCTGACATATAACATGTTTCTATACATAACGTGTCACATATTTTTGTATCTAACATATAACATGTTTCTATACTCAACTCACCTCTATTATTTCCTAGTTTTGAATTTGAATTTGATTGAATAATGGGTTAGAGAAAAATTGCATTTCTTCATCCAAACATGCTCTATGCTCTGGGCCAATCAATTCCTTTCTCAGTAACTTTTTTCTCGACAGCCATGAATTATCTAAGTTTAGTGTTGACAACACCTCCATCATAGTTGCCCAAATTTTAAACATGGTCTTACCCATACGTGAGGTGGTATAGGTCGGAATGCAACTCACCGACTTACTTTAACTAAAATTCTTCCATTAATCAGCGCTGCCTCAATGCCATTGTACTAGCATGCATTTTCACAATTCCCCCACCTATCCCCTAAAGTTTAAATAAATTAACATGTCATATTTGCAACAAAATTTCATCTAATCTCAGCCAATAAAACATTTCTTGTTGCACAACATTGCAATTATAGGCAACCAACTTGCTAAGCCATGTTTTAAAGCAAATAAGGTGATTCTCAATCAAAACTTTCATCATCTCAAAGTCAAAGAAGGTGATAAGTATCTAGCAATTGCCAATTAGTTGAATTTGGACCTCAATGCTTTGCATCTCAAGACCTTCCTTCAAACCATTGATCGAGTAGTTAGGATGGAGGGATCTTATAACGGTGTGTTTTAGCCGCGAATCATTGGTTTTAGGAATAAAAATGACCTCCTCAATTTTCTTAGGTACTTGTTTTTTAACTAGTTTGAGATACAACCCTTCATCCCCTTTCTTCTCCAAAACATCTGCCTCCCTCACCAACACCTGTCTTCCAACAATAACCATCCCATTTCCTTCCCAAATAGCCAACTTGAGTTCCTTTTCCTCCCTGAATCTAACAAATGAAAAATTGAATCCCCTTCCTCGATATCGCCATGGCATCAAAAGCTGCCTTAATCTCAACCCAAGAAAGCCCTTTTACCAGATTATCTATAAGGGCTTTAAACAAAGATTTCCTCCACCAAGACAACTTTGATTGACCACGTATCCTTCTGCCTTGAAACCCAAACCAATGACGATTACTTGACGCTCCTTCTCCTCCATGTAAATGAATGAAGAAAGCTGATGATGAAGTTTAATTAGTTTGAAAGACTTTTGTTTGTCCTTTTTTTCGAACTATTTAACAGAAGAAGACCTTTACAGTGACCTCATTCTTGTTTCTTACACTTAGGTAGTGTTTGGTATGAGGAAAGTGGGAGCATATTCCCTGCAATGTGCTCAATTAAATTACATTATAGTGTTTGTTTTACAACAGACCACTACAATGTAAGATTGCAATGCAATCATGTTACAGCCAAGCGATGTAATCACATTCTAATGTAATCACATTACATTGCATTCTGCAATGTTCTTAAAAATATTTTTATCCTTTAACTTTATTACCTTATTAAAAATATTTTATAATTTTATAATTAAAATAAAAAATATTAAAATAAAATATATAATAAAAGAATAAAAAATTAAAATAAAATAAAATATAAGAAATTAAAATTTGTATAATATAGGTAAAAGAAATTAAAATAAAATATATAATATTAAAAATACATTTAAGAGAATGATATTATATAAAAATTAATAATAAAAAATATAAGTATATTGAACTTATATTTTAATAAATATGGATAATTTTAGAAATTAACATTACATTATAAGCAAAGTACTTGTAAACCAAACGCTGTAATGTTATCTTCTCCATATTTTAATCATTATTTTGTTTATATACCTAACACTGTAATATTATTTTCTTTA
>NW_018397276.1:1247652-1247948 GCF_002168275.2 Theobroma umbraticum
CTTTCTTCTTTTTGCCTTTAGGAATTAATCATTGGAGACTTGAGAAGTCAGTTCTTTCTATCTAATCCTTCTTCTTTATACTTTTGCCTTCACAAGGATAAACCTTTCACTTCTTGAAAGATTGACCATTCCGATCTAGTAGCCTTCAGTTTTTTGAGAATTGATGGTTCTCATCTTGACAAGCCGATTCCTTCCTATTACAAAGTAAAAATATAGCTATCTATCATTCAAGGAATCCTTACCTCACTTATAGAAGTCAATTTTTCTTTACTAAAACTTGTTTTTAAAGCAATCAA
>NW_018397276.1:1247958-1248049 GCF_002168275.2 Theobroma umbraticum
TTTTCATAAATAGCTTTAAAAAACTTTAAAGGAAAGTTCTTCCATTTCAAAAACACTTCTTTTGGGCTCACAAGCATATTTAGATTATTAA
>NW_018397276.1:1248059-1265150 GCF_002168275.2 Theobroma umbraticum
TTCAAAACTAAAAACAATTTCAAAGCTGATAGAATTCAAAGCTTACAGATTTACTACTTCAATTTGGTTTTGCTTAATCAAATTCAAATTACTTATTATTTAACAGAATTATTGGCGACAACTTTATAGCTCTTTTAGTTTATGTTGATGACATATTGGTAGCTAGCTCCTCTGCAAGAATTGCATATGAACTTAAATAAAGAAATGCTTTCAACAGAAGTTTCTACAGTGAGTAACCATATCTATTCTTCTCTTCATTTGAGCCACACTACCTGCAGAGAGTTCCCATTCCAAAACAAACGACGCAAGAAATGCTGACGTTTCCTATCGCACCGCTCACGACTCGACAGATTTCGTCCTTTATCGGTCGATAACAAGCTGACTAATCAGCCGCCACCCAACAACGTGTTCGAATCCCCTTCGCATGAACTTTCTTCGAAACATCATTGACGTAAACACTAAACTTGTTGTCGGTACTATAAAAGCAATTAGGGACATTCTTGGAAACATCATCTCGACATAAACACTAAACTTCTTGTTGGTGGTACTATAAAAAAGCAATTACGAACTTTCTTGGAAACATCATTTTCTCTCTCCTTATCTTTGGGCTTTCATTCATGTTGCAAATCTTTACGGTATGCTAAGCAGTGATCAATTCTTTTCATAGTTACATAACTGTGTTTGTTTGCTGTGGTTACGTAATTTTCCTTTTTTGTTTCCTTTCAGTTTCCTAAAAAAATTTATAATTGGAACATATTCTGATGCTTTAAATACAATATCTTCTCCTTTTTGTACTCATTATAAAATACAGAAAGGACAGGTTGATTGCGAGAAGTCCATGGCCCCAAGACAAATGGCCATTAAGAAAAGTCTCATGTCAATGAAGAAAAGGGTGAAGGAATATTCTTGGGAGGTATAGCCTTATCTTCATAACCTTTCTCTTAGTCTTTTCTGGCGAAGACTCGCTTTTACTCACCATTATTCAATCAATTCTTTCCTTACCAAAGTAACTAAGATCCAATCTAATGCCAAAATAGAAGAAAGTGAGGAGATCGAAAGCAGAGTTAGCTGAGATGAGAGAAGAAATGAAGCATAAGAATGAAGAGCTGGCAAGGCTTCTTCACCAACTTGTCCAAAGGAAACAACTGATAAGATCGGTGGCAAGGTCCAATACTTGGGTCAATCACTTCGTTGAAGCAACGATTGCAAGTTGGGAAGATTAAAAGAGAGGGAACTACCTGAACCCATCTTTCTTTCTGGTTGGTTTCTTTTGTACCATCACCTTTGGTGAACGTAATTCGCTTTATGTCTTCTTTTTTTTCTCTTTTTGCTCTTAACCTTTTATTTTTGCTTTCTTTTTCACAGAAAGGACAAAATGCAAAGAAAAAATAAAATTTTTATCATGAAAACAAAAGAATAAAATAGAATTACATGAACAAAAGAGAAAAAGGAAGCTTTTATCATAAACATGTTCATTTTTTACTGTTCGAACTAAGAAACAGAGAGTGTATTGAAGAACAGTCTCTTACTCTCTCTATGGAAATGGGCGGTGAACAACTTTACCAAGGTGTGAATTGAAGTTAAAACAAGGAAAAGTTATACTTTTTTTTTAAGCATATTATTCAAATAAGTCTTTAAATTATTTAAAAAAATTTATATTTTTTATTATTTCTATCAAATTTTTATATTTTATTTTAAATTAAATATATTTTTATATTTTATTTTAAATTAAATATATTTTTATATTTAATAATTAATTAATTATTATTAATCAAAATGACAGTAATTTTCTATCCTCGTGTTAATGATATGAAGTTGATGGGTCCGTAGACGTTACGGTCATGGAATCGATCACAAAGGTTTGGAGTTCAAATGGTGGAATCAGCAGAGGAGAGGGTAAGTTTGGCGGCGGAGGGGTTGGGTCAGGGACAGGGACTAGTCAATTGGTGGAGAACGGCTTTAGGCGTTGTTGATAAGATTTGCATGATGTTTGGAAGATGATTCAATTTTAAGTTAGAATTTTGCAGAAGCGTCTACATGAGTGAAGAGACGTATTATATGTAATTTTACATCCTTTTTAATTTTTTAATAATTAATACTTATAATCTCTATATGAGTATTTGTAATTTGTGTAATCTCATCCATTGTTAAAGTCTTTGTATATACCATGCAAATGAATAAAAAAAGCTGATGATGAAGTTTAATTAATTTGAAAGACCTTTGTTTGTCCCTTATTTTGAACTACTCATTCTTTGTATATGAGGACCTTTGCAGTGACCTCATTCTTGTTTCTTACTCTTAATCCGTTTTACAGAACACTATTGAACAGAGTCGACCACAAGGTTTTTGGGTGACAAGCCGGCAATAGCATTGGCAAACGTATCGATATTTAAAAAATCACTGCTACCAAGAATAAAATAATATAAATAATGTACAAAGAAAAAGTATGTGACGTAAGAAAATGCTTTTGCAGTAACAGTGTGGGACCACGAGAATATGTTAAATGGATGTTACAACCAAACCAATAATCTGTGTTTCATTCAAAACCGAGCGACTCTTGAAAATCGTTCGATAACTGGCCTCATTGTATAACTGCTCTTTCTTCCTCCTTTCACTCCGGCTTCTCTCCATCTTCCTCCGAACACCAGACGCGGTTCACTAACATTAACTTGTTACATGTATATTTATATTCCAGTCTTCATGGCTTTTCATTCAACACAATCGAAGATTATATCTCCAACTCATTCAGCTTTAGTTTTCTTTGAGTCGATAAAATGGCGATGAGCATGAGGAAGAAGGCCTTCAAACCAAAAGTGAAGAGTCTGAAAGTGAGGGCCCAACGAATAAAATCAGAAGTAGGAAAGATAAGGGAAGATCAACAATGCATAAGAGAGGAGCAAAGAAATATAGGAGAAAGGTTTGGAGATGTGAAACGCCAATGCGATCAACTCAGAAAGGAAACTCAAGTGATTATGAAGCAAACAGCTTGCAATCGGATTCGGCTTATTCTTGTGTTTAATATCTTACGAGCCCGCGAAGAAGGGGACCTTGATAAAGCTGCTACCTTCACTCGCTTCCTTAAATCGGTTGCTTAAATTGGTTTCCTTCGTGCATACACTACGGGCAGCAAATTCAACGATGGATTCACTTGCAAAAATTGGGGTCGATCCTAGTGACATGTTTTATGCTTGGTGGTGAGATATTATGTTTTTCCTTGTGATGCCTCTCAGGTTTATGGGGTGTTCTACCATCTCTTTTCTGGCTTGTCAATGTTGAGATCTGCGGGTCTGCTGATGGAGTTTTCTGGATATTCAGTTTAATTAATGAAGTTTAATTAATGTGAGATATTATGATTTTCATTGCTGCTGGTGATTTTCAGTTTGGTTTCCGATAATTGGGATGGTTGGTGTTCACCCCTTGGTGTTTGTATGCTTTATGAGTATGGTTTTCAGTTTTTACATCAATAATTTTCATAATATTGTACGTAATTTATTAATGTGTACTTTGGATCTCTTTCCTTTTTCATTTTGCCATAATGCTCAAAAAAATTTGTAAACTTTTCAAGAAAATTTAAATAATTGCTTATTCTTTTATTTTATTCAATCAAGTCTTTGTAGTTTGATTTTGGATCAAATAAGTCCTCATAAATACTAGTTGATTAATTG
This sequence comes from Theobroma umbraticum, assembly GCF_002168275.2. Classification (NCBI taxonomy): domain Eukaryota; kingdom Viridiplantae; phylum Streptophyta; class Magnoliopsida; order Malvales; family Malvaceae; genus Theobroma; species Theobroma umbraticum. Next base: position 1,251,725 of record NW_018397276.1, read on the forward strand.
CCAATAATCATTTTATGTCTATGTGGCGCTGACATAAAAGGTGAAAAATACGATATAATTATGTCATCATGTCACATTAACATACTTTGTCATCATATATTATGACAATATAACATGTCATGTTTATCACATCATTGCCATATGATATAGAATGACAAGTGATATTTTGATTAAGTCAACTATTAGTTGTAAAGGCTTATTTAAGTCGAAATAAAAGTGTAAAGGCCTATTTGACTCAGAATAAAAATATGAAAGCTTGATTGAACGAAATAAATGTATAAGGACTTATTTGAATTTTTTTTGAATAGGTTAAAGGCTTTTTTAGATATTATGCCTTTTATTTTTTATTTCTTTCATTTTTTTTTATTTTTCCTAATTTTTTATTTGCTTTTATTATCTTTATTTTGTGGAATCAAATTTGTTAATGCAAGATGAAATGTTTCCCTTCTGATTTTTTAATTTTTTTATATTTTTATTTACTTTTTATTTACTCATTTTTTATTTTTTGAATTTTTGGGTATATATATATTGATTCATTTCAATTTGAACCCTAAGTTTGCAATTTGGACCCTAAGCTTGTATTTTAGACACTAACCCTAGACTTAATTGATGTGTTAAGCTCATTCCAACGTAATTAAAGCTCAAATAAAAATAATCTAAGAAAGCTAAAAATTGGAGTAATCAATAATGAGCTAATGTAGATTAAAAAAATTAAAATATATGATTTTGGATAAAATGGGATGTTCATAGCTACTCCTAAACATTGCACATTGTGAATTATGAGAATCATGAATTGTACAAGGTTAAATTATACAATTAGTTCCTGTATTATGCAAAAAGTACAGATTTTGTCTATGTATAATAATTTGTGTAAATTAGGTTCCTGTACTTTATTAATTTGTTAATTTTAGTCTTTAATTATAACACCGTTAAATTTGACCATTAAGTATTCTAACGTGGCATTTTGACCAAGTTGACATGGTACTAATAAAAATGACATGGTACTAATAAATATGTTGACATGATAATTGTTGACATGTATATTGATGTGACATTTACTAATGTGGCAAAAATGCTGACAAGGCAGAAGGTTTACCTAATAAAAAAATACTAACATTTCCACATGAGATTAACAAAGAAATAAAAAAAAAACCCTAACCCTAAATTAAAAGTTAAATGAGTTTAGCAACAAAAAAGATTAAGAACTTTCAAACAAAATTAAGAGAGAAAGAAAGAAAGATCTATAGTTGAAGAGGGAGAATCAACTCGTTTTGAATTTGGAGTTGAAGGTAGGGAAACTAATGGATTTTCTTTTTGAAGATTCAACTGGTTTTGACTCAACAATTTTTCATTGAAAATTCAACTAGTTAATACAAAGACTTTATTGCAATCTCATCTACATTTGTTTTTCTTTTTGGCAAATTATTGCATTTTAAAGGTTAATGGGCTGTCTTTTTGCCGGCAAAGATTGACACAATTCTGGCAACTTGTGTCTTGCAAGAACGCTATGTAGAAGAAAAAAATTATCAGCCAATTACATGCCACCATATGGATTTAATAATATCTTACTATATAATTAATTATAAAATAATTAATTTATTGGTTAGATTATTTTAAAGACATATAGTTGAACCAATTCACTTATTGGTATATATTTATCTCTTGAGATAATTTGAAGATAATATTTAAATTGGACCAATCAAAAATTAGCTATTGATCATCCAATTTATCTCAAAATAAATCAAAATAATTTGAAGATAATCTTCATATTTTTGACCAATCAAAATTTAATTATTTGTCATTTAATTTATTTCTAATAATTAAATTAATTTAGAGATAAAATTCAAATTAGATTATTTAATTTATCTCTCAATAAATTAAGATAATTTAGAGATAATACCTAACTTCGGCCAATCAAAATTCAAGGAGTCAAAGTCTGGCCAATCAAAAGACTTTCAATGAATCATCATAGTTTATCTCTAAATAAATTAAAATAATTTGGGGATAATTTAAAGAGATTACATTCTCATCAAAGTCTCCCACTTAGCATTTTAAATATGGGGCTCCTCCAAGCCATTTTGATTCATTCGGAAACATTCGAAGATTGGGAAGCATTCGAAGATTCGAAAACATTCGAAGATTGAGAGCATTTCAAAGATCAAGAAGAATAGAAGATTTCTGAAGTGAAGATCAAATGGCAACAAAATTCGTGATCAAGATCGAGTCGTGAAGACCCTTGAAGCAAAAATAAAGTGTTCGTGATCAAGATCAAGTTGTAACGACCCTTGAAGTGAAAATCAAGTGTTCGTGATCAAGATCAAGTCGTGAAGACCCCTTGAAGCGAAGATCAAGTGTTCGTGATCAAGATCAAGTCGTGAAGACCCTTGAAGCGAAGATCAAGAGTTCGTGATCAAGATTAAGTCGTGAAGACCCTTGAAATGAAGGTCAAGTATTCGTGATCAAGATTAAGTTGTAATGACCCTTGAAAACGAAAGATTAAGTAAGTTCGTGAATAAGTGACAAGAAATTTCGTGATCAAGATATCAAGTGTTTGTGATCGAGATTAAGTCACGAAGACCCTTGAAAACGAAGATCAAGGAAGTTCGTGATCAAGACTAAGTCCAAGTTTGTGACTCTTGAAGACGAAGTGAAAAAACTAATCAGAGAAATTTCCAGAGATTATCACTTACATCATCAAATATTTGTATTTGACTTATAATTTTCAAGTCAAGAAATTTTGACAAGAAATTTTTGTGTAAAAATTTCTAGCACACCCAGTGGGACGATCTTTGCCTCTCATCGTCTTTCTTCAAACAAATCTCCAAATATCTCCAATTTGAAATGGCTCCTGAGAAGAATCTCACCAATAAACCTGCTATTAAATATGCTAGAGCGAATCCTATAGTTTTTCCTACTTCATCATCAAGCACAGATGTTCCAACACATCCATATGATGCTCTTACTAAATTGTATGACCAAACTCTCTTAGTCCTCAACTAAAATCCTTTGTATGATGCTTCTTCCCCAAGTTTTGAAGAAGTCCCTACTGTGGAAATTGCTTCCTCCAAAAGATCAAGTACCAATCAACTCAAGGAACATGATGGCTACTCAAGCAGTAGCTCTGTTTCATCATCCTCTCGCCAAAGTTCTTCGTCAAAAGTAGATTCTAGAATAATGGTTGTCATGACAACTGGGACAGCATCTCTAGAAGAGCAAGTTGCGCTTGTTGCGAAGACTGTGGAATCTTTGACAACAAGTATCAGAGAAAAAGTTACTTGTTAAGAGACTTGATTAGAGAAAAAGTTGCGCTTCTACTAAAAAATGTCAAGCATGTCAATTTCATGCTAATGTCATTCATCAACCCCCTGAGCCACTCCACCCAACAGTTACATCGTGGCCATTTGATGTTTGGTGACTTGACTTGGTTGGACCATTACCTAAAAGTTCCATAGGTCATCTCTACATACTTGCAGCCATAGACTACTTTTCAAAGTGGGCAGAAGCAATATCTTATCGAGAAGTCAAGAAAGAAATTGTTGCTACCTTCATTAGAACAAATGTCATTTATCGTTATGGCATGCCACGATGCATCATAACAGATAATGGAAATCAATTTGCAATGGAGAAGGTATGGGCACAGTTTAACTTCAAGCAATATAATTCTTCCATGTACCACACACCAGCAAATGGGTTAGCAAAAGCCTTCAATAAGACTTTGTGCAATCTTCTCAAGAAAGTTGCTAATCGCGCAAAGAAAGATTGGCCAGAGAAAATAGGGGAAGCTTTATGGGCTTATCGTATGACATTTCGTTCACCTACTCAAGCAACTCCGTATTTGCTTGTTTATGGTGTGGAAACTGTTCTCCTATTAGAGCGTCAAATTCCATCATTGAGAATTGCCATTCAAGAAGGTCTTTTAAATGAAGATAATATTCGCCTATGCCTTGAAGAACTTGAAGCATTGGATGAGAAAAGGTTGGAAGCACAACAACGCTTGGAATGTTATCAAGCTCGATTGTCCAAAGCTTTCAACAAGAAAGTTAAACCACGATCATTCCAAGTGGGAGACTTAGTTCTTGCGGTGTGAAGACCCATAAACACTACACATTGTATGGGTAACAAGTTCCTTTCAAAGTGGGATGGACCATATGTTGTTCAAGAAGTTTACACTAATAGTGTATACAAAATTGTTGATCAGGATGGAGTAAGAGTTGACCTAATTAATGGTAGATTCTTGAAACGCTACTATGCTTGAAGGTTAGATGCTCCTCGGTAAGGGCTTAAGCTACACCCAAAAAAAAAAAAGCCTACTAAGTTGAAAATCCTTACTAGGACGACTTAGGCAAAACTTAAGGCACAAAAAAAAAAGCCTACTAAGTTGAAATCCTTAACAGGATGACTTAGGAAAAAGTTAAGGCAAATTAAAAAATCCTATTAAGTTGAAAATCCTTAACAGGAACACTTAGGCAAAAGTTAAGGGAAAAAAAAAAAAAGATATGAACTACGTTATGACTTGATCCTTCTTTATATTAGGAGGTATGTAGGCGGCTTGGTCCCATTGCCAAGTTTAGTCACATCAAAAAAAAATCTCTTGCATCCAGCATGGCTCAATTCTTTATGATGATGAAGCTAACAAGATAGAAGATCGAAGAATAAATTAATTTTGTACTTCTTCGTCAAGTTATTTGATTCAATCAATTAAATTGCAAGTCAAACAAATTGCAATCGCAAGTCGAATTGTTTTGAAGTTCAATTGGTGTCCAAGAAAATTTGTGAAATATAAAGTATCTTGAAGGTTTCATAGGATTATCTTTTAAATTGTTTTTCACAAGTAAAGAAAAACAACAAGAGAAGAAAGTTAAGCTTTATTGCTAATTCGAAATGCATTACAATGTGAAAGAAAATTTTAAAGGTCTAAGTCTTAGAAACAAAAAAAGCTACATGAATAAGAAAGTAATCAAATCAAGGCTTCCACTTGAAATTCTTTAATTCTTCTCGAGAAGATTCCAGCATATTTCGCCACAATTTTAAAGAATTAACTTTGATTTCACTCAAAGTAGGAGAAGACTTGATGGAAGCTGTCTCTTCATTAATCTTGAAAATATTAGCTTCCCTCATTTTCACCTCTTCTTTATTTGCTCTAAGAGAAGATTCAATTTCATCCTTCTTGTGACACAAAGCATCTTTTTCCTCTTCAAGATTTGTTAACTCTGCTTGCAAACCATCAGCTTCCTCAACAAATTTGCTCTTAAGAGACTCCTCATCCTTGAGACGAATAACTAGTTTTTGAAGCTGCTTGTTTTGATCTTTTGTAGATGCACTACTAAAGGATGATTTGAGATTAGTAAATTTGTGAACTTGTCCAAAGTATTCTTGAACCATGTTCCTTAATTAGGATGAATCCCCAATCTCGACCCTTTCTATTACAGCAAGAATCTTTTGAACCTCAGTAGTGAGAGAAGAAATTTGATTGAAAGGAGTTTTGACAATTTTTGGTTGAATACTCTCCCATAAGTCATGACAAGTTTTGAATGACAATCATGGATCACTTTATCAGCACTAAATTTAGAAGCTTCTGGAAATGCTAGATGACTAGTCTCGGGGCATAACTCAGTCATATTCTTAGAAGCATCACCAATTTCCTTAACGATTACACGAGGAGAAATATTTTCTTGACTTGAGGACGCGTTTGAAATCTCTTGAGCAAAGTGGTTTCCTACCCCTATTGCATGCTTGTTAAATCCATGTGGATTAGAAACTGAAGCTATGCTAACAGTAGGAACTGCTTCATTGATAACCTCCTTGGTTGGATCTTGGATTTGAAGCTAAAAAAGTGAATGAAAGTTAGTTCCATAAAATAGTTAAAAAAAAAGAGCTCACAAATTCATGATGCAATTGCCAAATCATTGAAGTTTTCTGGAAATACAGAACAACTTGGAATGTCTTCAAGAACTGAAAAACCTACAGGGTATGATACCTTTTGTTTCTTTGGTGTGACTCACTTACAATGTTTCTCACGATCAGTTTCACAATCCAAATCTTTAATAGCTATTGCACCTTGGTGCCTAGAAATTTTTTCAAGAATTCCTTGTTTAGCATTTGGAAGCAATTGAAGGCTTTGCACTTTTGAAGGTTCCTTGCGTTCGTTTCTACTAGAGAGATTTATTGTAGCAATCATCTTATTCTCGCCTTGTTCTATTTTAGAAGACCTTTCCTTTTGTTGTCTTAAGCATTTGGATGGAGTTTGATGGGTACAAGAGATTAAAGCTTCAACACTATGTTCAAGGTAAGGATTATGAACTTGGGACCACCATTCCATATAGCTCGCGGTGGCATGATCATTAACATTCAAGGGACAAACTAGAGAAATCAATCTTGACTGAGTATTAGAAAGCGTGCAAGTTTGCCAAAATTTCAATAAGTCATCCACCAAGCCAAAGCGAATATCACTCTTTAAGATTTCATAGGACATCCACCAAGCCAAAGCCAAATTGTCTTCCAAATCGATGAGGACTATATGGCTCTATAATTCGAATTTAACTTGGATTGGAATTATATCAAGTCATGTTAGGATTTTAAGAAATCCTAGAAATTTTAAAATTACAAGGCTTGTCCACTTGCCACATTCAAAATCATGAGTGAACGAGTCTTGAGGGGGCATTAGTAGAAGGAAAAAATTATCAGCCAATTACATGCCGCCATGTGGATTTAATAATATCTTAACCATTTAATTAATTATAAAATAATTAATTTATTGGTTAGATTATTTTGAAGACATATAGTTGAACCAATTCACTTATTGGTAAATATTTATCTTTTGAGATAATTTAAAGATAATATTTAAATTGGACGAATCAAAAATTAGTATTGGTCATCCAATTTATCTCTAAATAAATCAAAGTGATTTGGAGATAATCTTCATATTTTTGACCAATCAAAATTTAATTATTGGTAATTTAATTTATCTCTAATAATTAAATTAATTTTGAGATAAAAATTAAATTAGATTATTTAATTTATCTCTCAATAAATTAAGATAATTTGGAGATAATACCTAACTTCGGTCAATCAAAATTCAAGGAGTCAAAGTCTGGCCAATCAAAAGACTTTCAGTGAGTCATCATAATTTATCTCTAAATAAATTAAAATAATTTAGAGATAATTTAAAGAGATTACATTCTCATCAAAGTCTCCCACTTAGCACTATAAATAGGGGGCTCCTCCAAGCCATTTCGATTCATTCGGAAACATTCGAAGATTGGGAAGCATTCAAAGATTCGAAAGCATTCAAAGATTGAGAGCATTTCAAAGATCAAGAAGAATAGAAGGTTTCTGAAGTGAAGATCAAGCAGCAACAAAGTTCCTGATCAAGATTGAGTTGTTAAGACTCTTGAAGTGAAAATCAGGTGTTCGTGATCAAGATCAAGTCGTGAAGACCCTTGAAACAAAGATCAAGTGTTTGTGATCAAGATCAAGTCGTGAAGACCCTTGACGTGAAGACCTTTGAAGCGAAGATCAAGTGTTCGTGATAAAGATCAAGTCCTGAAGACCCTTGAAGTGATGATCAAGTGTTGTTAACAAGATCATGTCGTGAAGACCCTTGAAGTGAAGATCAAGAGTTCATGATCAAGATTAAGTCGTGAAGACCCTTGAAGCGAAAATCAAGTGTTCATTATCAAGATTAAGTCGTAAAGACCCTTGAGACGAAGGTTAAGTGTTCGTGATCAAGATTAAGTCGTAAAGATCCTTGAAAATGAAGATCAAGCAAGTTTGTGAACAAGCGACAACGAAGTTCGTGATTAAGATATCAAGTGTTTGTGATCTAGATTAAGTTGTGAAGACCCTGGAAAATGAAGATCAAGCAAGTTCGTGATCAAGAGTAAGTCCAAGTTTGTGACTCTTGAAGACGAAGTGAAGAAATTAATTAGAGGAATTTCTAGAGATTATCACTCACATCATCAAATATTTGTATTTGTCTCATAATTTTCAAGGCAAGGAATTTTGATGAGAAATTTGTGTGTACACACTATGACTAGAGTCATAGACTAAAACAAAAAATCCTAATAAGTTACATATGAGATCAAGATCTCTTTCTCGAGCGACATCTCATCACAACCCTAGCAAAGGGAAAAGTTATCTACATATAATTAGAATTGAAACTGTACACAACAATAACAACTAGCCACACATTTCCACTCAACGGGCGTCCGAGGTGTGTCCATTCTAGAAATTTTAAGCATTAATATCAGACCCAGATAGATATACATGCACAATAATCATACCAAACCCAAGTAGACATTCATCAAAACAAAAGCCAAACTTGAAAATCCCTTCTCCTAGCACACTGTCAACCCAGGTTCAATCATAAGAAAGCATTCAGAAACCAGAAACTCAGAACTCATCCCAATTCACTAATGTTACTTCCCACAATAGAATTCCAGCAAATCTTCCTTCTTATTTACCCATACATAAAGCCCTAAGAACACAAATCCTATACACGAATGCAAATATGGAGATAATTAATCAAAAAATACCTTTTAGATTTGGTATGAATGCCAAGAACACATTTACAACCATTATGCAAATCTTTTGGGTTTCCTTTCAGGATGGGTTACTTAGGTAAAGAGTATGAGATTTTTGTTTGAATTACTTAGGGAAATGAGAAATTTGTTTGAGATATCTCTCAAAAAAAAAAAACACATTAGCATCATGCTATGTGAGCATTATGCCACGCTATCTTTATTAGTGCCATGTCAGCTTGGTCAAAATATTATGTCAACATATTTAATGGTCAAAATTAACGGTGTTGGAGTTAAAAGTCTAAAATTAACAAATTGACAAAGTATAGGGACCCGATTCACATAAATTATTATATAGGGACTAGATCTATACTTTTTATATAGTACAAGGACTAATTGCATAATTTAACCATCGTACAATGATGTAGACACCAATTTTGTTAAAAAAGGTAAATTAAAAAGAAACGTTTCTCTTCTTTCAAACTAGTGTACATAACTTTTAAGACTCTCAACCATATGGTGAAGTCTCCATTTCATTAAGGAAATGTTTCAGAGATTTTGTTTGCAAACTCCAAGATATTATCTCTCATAAGAGAGTTTTGGGAAGATCACTTAAAATTAACTCTTATTAGTTCTAAAGATTCTAAGAACTTTTATCCAAGACTTTATATACCTTATGAAATTATTTTGGAAAATGTCAATACAAACTTCAAATAGTTTGCATCGTAAGAGAATTTTCCAAAGATCATTTGAAAAGCAAATAGTACACCTCTTTTGAGACTTTACCACATAATTTTTTTTGGCAAAAGACAAATATAGATAATATCAAATCTGGATTTGGTCAAAGACAAATATCATATCGAATCTGTTGATGTTTCGTCGGCAATTCATTGATGTTTGCAATGAAAATTTACCGATGGATTGTATTTCGTCGATAAAACTTTCTTCTCTACTATAAATAACGAAAATTTATAGTAGATCTCTCATTATATATATATACATTTATATTATTATGCTTTCAAGTACAGTTTATTGTTTCAATATACGATACAAATACTTCCACCTAAACACCAGAAAAGATAATAAAAAAAATATAGAAATACCCATTATTTTATTATTATAATTTTACGTAATGATTATTGTAACACGCCGTACCCTCATGTAAGAGCCAATACGATCTTATCAACAAGACTGAGGGTTGATGGACATAAGTTTAAGTGTGAAAGAGCAAAGATAGGCGAAACGAATATTTTGGAATAAAATATTTTGTATGTGAGAAAATGATAATTAAATAATAATATTTCATCGAGGATGAATTAGCGAGTTCAAAAGGGTGATTCGGAAGTGAACTGGGACAAAGTAAGATACTTTGAGACTTGAGGAGTCTAGTGAAAAATTTTAGAATAAAATATTATTAAAATATTAATATTTTATCTATGGTTGAAATTAGTCATGAAGAAGAAGTATATGACTAATCTAAGTGGTGGAGAAGAAGTAAGAATGAATTTTGAAGAAAAACGATAAAAACGGGGCCCACGTGCCTTTCTTAAATAAAAGATGAGCGGATAAGTATATATTTAAATATTGTGGTGACATTTTGGTAAAGTGTAAATTTGATATTTTATTTGTACCCATGAAAAGGAAGAAAGATAGAAGGAAATTGAAATTTAAAAGAAATGATTGAAGGATCAAATTGCAAGAATGAAAGTTTGGTGGGACAGATGGTAACTAATGAAAAGTTGAGGGCTTATGTGCAATTACAAATATTTAAGGCCAAGTGGACCATTGATAAACCAAGGAAGTTAGATATGTTAGATAATATGTGCATGTAAAATTCACTATTACATGGAAATGATAGCATGCAAAAAGGAGGAAGCTAGTGGGGAACATGTGGGGCCCTCATCATGTGAAGTAAAAAGAAAAGATAAGCTTAAACTTGTTTGCATGTAAAGAGATTGGTGCATTAGGTGGCCGAATAAGGAAAGGGAAACATAGATACATATATCTTGAATGGTTTGAAGAATGACTCAATAAAAAAAATAAAATAAAGTTTGTGCATGAAATGTGATTGGAAGAATAAAGTGGTGAATGAAATAAATACTAAGGGAGATTAAATGGGAGAGTATAGTGAGGATAGATATTGGACCAATGGACAAGGGACGAAATTGGTGCATGAAGCACCATTGGATGGCAAGGTGGCCAAATAAAATAAAAAGAATAAGAATGCATGTATTTTGATTGGTTTATGAGAGTGGCCAAATGAAAACAAAGGAAAAACTTATGCATAAAATGTGATTGGCCCAATGGGTGGCTATATAAATGTTAAGTTTCAAGAGTGAAAGAGAAAGATTAAGAGGATTGTGGAGAGATTTGAGGGCCAGTTATTTGGAGAAGAAAAGAGAGGAAAAGAAGCTTGAGGCCATTTCACTCGAAAGGAAGAAATATAGAGAAGAAAATAGAGAAAAGAAGGAAAGGCTCGGTTTGCACTAGATCAAGAGAAACAGTGAGGTTTCCTCCTTCATTTTATAGCCTTGTGCTATTCTAGCAACCAAGGAGTCTCCAACACTCAAGAGAAAAGCCGTGGAGTGTGGATGGAAGTGTAAAGCTCAGTTTTGCAATTTAAGCAAGGAAAGGTAAGGATTTTGGTTTAAGTTTGATTAATCTTTGCAAATGGGTTGATGACTAAGAGATATGTCTTGTGGCAGCAAAGATTGGCTTGATTGGAGAAAGTTTAGTGACATGCAAGCCATTCAAAACTGTGGATGCATGGTGGATGCCAAGTAAAAAGAAAGTGGTAAGCTTAACACTATGTTTTGAGGCCTATAGTTAGTTGCATATTCTGAGGAAATGATTGTGTAAAATGTAGGCAGCTTCGTAAGTGGAACATTGGAAGAACATTGAGGTTGCATGCAAGGTCTAATCCACTACAAAGGTAAGCCATGCAATGTGAAATGGTGGTAAGATGTTTTGAGTATGGTTAGGAAACAATTGTGCTATTTGAGAGTTAAAAATGAAATGAATGAAAATTGTGAATATGTGTTGTTGTGAAAGATTTCAAAATTTTAAGAATGTTGATATAAGATGAATGGAAATTGATGTCATGTTTAGTGGCGGTATGTTAAAGGTGAATATGGTTGTTGAAAGAATCCAACATGCATGAGCTAGTTAGGAATACAGTGTTTGCTTTGTATATTATTTGGAAGAATAAGGAGGAATAATGTGAATGGTGGATTGAGAAATAAAGCATTGAAAGTAGATAGATAATGATGCATATGAACTTAAAAATAATTGAAGAAATTAAGAATGATTGTTGCTGCCATATATATAGTTAATGTTATGAAAATACAAGATTAAGTGAGAAAGAATGATGGCTCTAGCATAATGTAAGTTATTAAAATGATGATGAATGTATGACTGAGAAAGGAAGATGAGAATGATCAATACTAAGTACATTAAGCTTGGTTTATTGCTAGGGAGTGTGCAAATGGAAAAGGATTGCTGTAGTGATTAACTAAAAGAGGAAGCGTAAATGGATTAGTGGCGAAGTAGTGTCCCGCCATTGTGAGGTGAGTAAGGGGTGCCTATTTTAAAAATCTCCATACTATATATTGATTTACATTAATAAACATTGTAGGTTTTTCTTAAGTGCATTTGTGGATAGCATGAGCTAGTAGAGTCTATAAGAAATTGTGGATGTAAGTTATTTTGAAAGTAGTTTTGGATATATTTATAGATAAGCCATATATATGTAAAGAGTTTTAGAAATTGAGAAACAAACCTTTTACGATGTTTGCATCAAAATCCGTGCCTTGTATTTTTGTATGATATGCATAGTTAAATGCATTTGTTAAATGATTTAGAATGCAAGTTTTGAGCACTAGTTTTTATTCTAATCTTTATACGAGTGTTTACATCATGCCATTTAACTTGAAAAGTAATTTAAAGGGTTATCGGACCTTGATTTCAAACGATTTAAAGGAAAAACCTCAAAAAACTTGATTTGATTTTAAAAATGGTTTTGACAAATCGAGAGCATCTAGAGTAGGTCGAATGTCACATTGGGATAGTGCGATGTTTGTGTACAAGTGAGCTTTAGCTAGAGAACCTTTGGGTCACCGACAGGCTGTTAGATGTGACTGGAGCCATAGTTTGTGATTATACGTGGCAAGGCCATAAGTTATTATTGTGGCTAGGCTGCAAATTGTGATATGCATTTGCGATCGGTTGATTTCTTCGATGTCGACCAACATCGTCAAGATTGCCATGGCTATGGGGATCCGGTGGAGCAGGGCTCCCGAATGTTATTACATGAAAATGGGTCTACAAGTGATTATGATACTTACCTACTCGAGAGCCTTATGAGTTTTTTTACGCAAACTCTGCTAGGAATGGCATGATTACAGCATTAATGCAGCGGAATAACAAAAATTGAAATAAAATAAAACATGCCTCCTATCTTTGGATCACTTTTGTTGTTTTATACAAACTTAAGTACCACATAAAATAAAAAAAATTTGACCTTTCGAAGTGATATCGTAATCAAATGGATTTCTTTTGGTGACAAAATGTGAACACCTTTTGTGCAAAAAAATCCCCGCCACTCAATCGCTTGGCCTCCAATTATGCACACATGATTGCAACGGATCCTTCCCAATGAGAGAGCTTTATTCCACAAGCTTGTGCTAGCAAGTGGACAACGATTTGTCCTCTTTTCTTCTTTGATTTCCAGCAAAGGATCAAAGGAAAAGTTCTGAAAATAAGATTAAACTTCTCAAGAGTGGCAGCACTCAAGAGCTAAAAAGAATTTTTTTTTATTTTGTTTCCTTCCGCACCTCTTTTAAAAGAAAGAATGGCTATAATGTGATATTTATATCTAGGTTTAAGTTATCAAAATTTGCTAAATAAGT
>NW_018397276.1:1265160-1265234 GCF_002168275.2 Theobroma umbraticum
ATAACAATTATAATATTTAACCAGTACCTAATTAAACTCTTTCAATTAGGTCTTTAGTAGTTAAAACCTAGAAT
>NW_018397276.1:1265244-1265356 GCF_002168275.2 Theobroma umbraticum
TCTAACTTAAATCATCACACTTTCAATTTAATCTAAATTGTAATCTTTGTGTGTGACCCATTAGGTTCCTTAAAAGTTGGCAATGGAATTGGATTATAATATTATTAATTAA
>NW_018397276.1:1265366-1269762 GCF_002168275.2 Theobroma umbraticum
TGAATCATATTCAATTTTAAATTAACTAATTCCATTTCATAGACCATGATTGGCATCTAGCAATGCATCATGGCTACCCAATTGTTAGGAGAGTCAAAGGATTCTTTGACAATCTTTCAATGTACAACTTTTCAGTGTAATTCATTCCCTCATCATATATCCCAAAGATGATAAGAGCTTGGTGCAGTGCCTACTTTTATTTACCTCTATATTTGTTCTTGCAGTTAGATCATTAGCTTTGTGGAGACTTATGAAACTCATTTCATAATGTCCTAATCACCTTGGCCAAGGATTTGATTAAGCTAATGTCAACTAAGAACTAATGAGATATTTTCCCTTAAATCACTTGGGGTGATGATTCCTATCTTGACCACTCATTTGCCTTCATATGCTTCATACTATACCTAAAAACATCCTGTTTTGGCATCCTTGGTTAGGCACCCATAAGGATAAAATCAAAGCATAGTACTCCACATACAAAACAACCTGGTGTCTCAAGTCTAGGGAGTAGTTACACAACTGACACATGAGAAGTATTGCATAGACATTTAAGTGAGGTACCAAGTACCAAATTATTTTATATACTTATGTGGATAAAGCCCATGGAACTGTATATGCCTTGCAAAGGAATTGTATTGGGATATAATTATGAGATCCTTATGCATTAAATCATTGTTCCTAAAAGTATTGCATAGACATTTAAGTATTGCATTGATGCCCTATCTCAATAATACAATGATCAGGAACTTTTAGGAACAATGATTTAATGCATAAGGATCTCATAATTATATCCCAATACAATTCCTTTGCAAGGCATATACAATTCCATGGGCTTTATCCACATAAGTATATAAAATAATTTAAATCACAAACTTATGGATAAAGAACTACCTTAATGTTATTATGAATAACAAAATGTCATACATGAATATCTCAAAATTATAATTCCCATACAACCACAGATTGGCTTGTAGGGCTTATACTAACAAACTCTTTTGCATGGTGGAGAGTTAAGATTTCTTTACAGCTTCCTTTTAATTGAATAAAAGCTTTCAGTGCTTACTTGACAGTCATGAGATGGCTTATGTGGCTATACAATTTGATTCTTTTGCATGCCACGCATTTTGGGAGCATGCATACTTTTATACTATTATCCATATTTTTATGGCTAGTGATGCTTTTGATGATTGAAATCAATTTTGCTACACTTGTTTTTGGATTTTTTTTGTCAAGTAAAATATTGCATTATTTTTACAAGGCACAAACATTTTACCAGTGATATACATTTTACCAGTGATATGATTTTTCTAATATTATTATTCTTATTCAGATTTTATCATTCAAATTTATCTTCCTTATGCTTGTTTCCCATCAATGCCTTGCTCATGGAGCCAATGATCACTAAGTCTGTGAGACTCACCACCTTATTTCCCCTTTTGCATATAGTGATCAGCCTAGCATCCCTTCATCGACATTTATTGTCTACCGCGGATAGGTAAAGGCATCCCATAGCACCTTATTTCGAGTCGCTCCAATGCTAGAGGTTGAGTCATTGTACCTTGTTTATTTTTCTTGTAAATGAATACCGGACTCAATGCAAATATTCAATTAGAGATGTTAGGCTATGACGTATCTACTACGATTATATGGACTAAAGGTCAAATTGATTCATTATGCTTATTGTTCCAAATCATGTCATAAGAGTTTTATGGTTAAAGCAATAACATAGATTGGTGAACGAGTGTAATGAATTAATGGGAATTTCTAATCAGGATTGTTCAAGACTTGGTGGGTTCTCTCGAAGGTCTTGGACGCTAGTAACGATCAAGGAACAGTCATTACAGACTTGGTATCAGAGCACCTAGGTTTATTTGAGTCTTAGGATTTCCTATGTTTGTCAGCGAAGTTGTTAGAGTTGATGTAGAGTCCTGTTCTTGGATTGTGGGTGCGCAACATGAATCAAGGGTAGGAGGCTACATAAACTCTTATTCGTCTAGAAGCCTACCTTAGTTTCCAATACGTAAGAGGTCAACAATTAACGCACGTTTGTATACAGGTTTTTAAGGTGCCCCTGCAACACAACATGAGCAGTAGTGAGAAGAAAAGGAAAAGTTCCCCTTGTACGGAAGAGGGATCGATGGAATCCACTACTCCGAGTCGTTATGTGCAAGAGTGTGAAAGCCCACAAAGTAAATTGACTCATATTCCGATTGGATGGGTTCTCTAGGGAAGTGAAATAATATTTAAAAGTTGAAGAAGCCTTGAAAAGATGGCATATGATGGAATTGATCTTAGGAAAAAGGAAAAGGAAAAGGTGAAAAAAGTAACCATTGGAAATTATTGTTGAAGGAAGGTATCTACTGTTCGAGATTATCCTCCTGGTTGTAGGAAAGGTGCCGCACCCTTAAGTAGGGAAGATTATGTGAATGAATAGCAAGGTAAGAATGGTGAGGATGAGGAGGATCCTCAAGAGGTCAAGGATGATTTGGATCATGATATGTCGACAAGTACAAGCTCAGACAATAGTAGTTCTCTTGAAATCATATGGTCAAAGGGAAATTAGTAAGATTATCAGACTATGTTGATGTAGTTGACTGAATTATGATTGTTATTTATGTGTTCGGAGAATTTGAGACATGGTTAATTTTCATATGGTTTGATCAAATTAACTAGGAGTTAATTTAATGATTTAGATGAGTGTTTGAAAATTGTCGTGCATTATTGAATGGGATTAGCATTGGTAGAAGTGTGTAAATCATTTAAATTACTTCTTGTGGAGTATGATTGATGGTAACATGGAGGCACATGGTGCCATGATATATAATGATAACTGACACAACATATATTAAGCGAAGTAATTATGGAAACCAAGAAAGATGAATTCTCGAATTAGTTGTAATGTGAGCATAAGGTGTTAATCAAGGAATTGTGGAATGTTGTAAATGGTGAATAATTAGATGTGTGGAGTCATATATACTATGAATCTATTACAAAATATGGAAAGAATGTCCTGAGATGGGACTTATTAAATGATGATAAGTGTTAAAAAATGATAAAAGTTTGGAAATATTGACTTGGCCTAGTGCACATGATGAGCAAGGTGGAAGAATTCCTTGGGAAAAAGGGATTTCCAGCAACCATAGCGCCACAGCGCTAACTCTTTAGTGCTGCAGCACTGAAGCTGCCTCACTTCCAATAACTGCAGCATCGCAGTGCTGGTTTCCTAGCACTGCAGCGCTAAAACTAGCAACTATAGCCCCGTGAAGCTGACTACCCAACGTCGCAGCGCTGATGATACTTTCATTCTAGTAGATTTTTGACAAACATAAAGAGTGATTGGCTCAATAGTGTGGCATGATGATGGACTTACAAGCTAAATTATGGTTATTGGCTTTAATGTTGGGCTTTCTTAATTGGAGTTTTAAGCATTTTGAAGAATGTTTATGTGAATGAATGGAAAAGTTATTTATTGTCTTATGTATGGACATGTAAGCAAAAGAGAAATTAATAGTTCTTGAGATGACTACAATGAGATAAGTTATAATGTGAAGTGTTAAGATAAACATCATGTTAACTAAAGTCAAACCCTAGGGAATAAAGGAGACAAGAGAATAAGCCTTATTAAAAGGCCAAGAAAAGAGTGAGTGAAAAGTTAAAAGAATGTATGAGACATTGATAAAGTAATGCCAATATCAAATGATGAAATTGTGAATGAAGGATTACAAGAATGGCATAGTAAATGAGCTAATATAAAGTAATGTTATGAGGATTTGCAAATCTTATCTTGACATAGTTGAAAGAAAAAGATTAGTAGCAAGACAAGACCAATTTTATAACATACTAGAAACTTATGAATATCAATTGAGGCATGAACAGATGAGTATGTATTCGAGTACCTTGGAGAATAAGTGCATGCTTTCGAATGAATGAGTTTGAAAGGTTAATGAACAAATGAGTAATTTATTATTTCGAGAATACATCAAAGCTTTGGAAGGATGTATCAAACTATGTGTGATCACATGTTATGAGATATGAACTTAAGGTGGCATCTACAAGGAAATACTCAAGAGGAATCCTATTATGAATCTTATGAAAGCACGCATTAAGCGTTGTAGTGCAAAAAGGGAAATAATGATGTATTGGTGTAAAGGAATGTATGAAAAACGATTGAAGATAACCATGATAATGAAGTTGGTTAATGAAGACCTCTCAATGTATTGTGGAAACTAAAGTTTGAAAATGCATTAGGTACACATGACTCAATGAATCTAAGTCCTTAGTATCCAGATAATATCAAAATGCAAAAGGATATAATATATGTTGGAAGTGCTAAAGATAATTGAGAAATAATGATGACTTTTAGGAACTGTGGTATTACATAAGATGCAATGATCAA
>NW_018397276.1:1269772-1270553 GCF_002168275.2 Theobroma umbraticum
ATTTTAAAAGATAAATAAGAATGTAAGGCATACACGGATATCAAATGGTAAAAGGATGAAAATGATATGCGGTAATTGAGATGTGATTAATGACATTGTAATGCAAGGATACATGGTATACTGAAACTTGTGCTTATGATCAGAAATGGTCAGAAAAAGTATAAGCCTATAAATTATGTGAAGTTGTGCATAGGCATAAAATGAGTCCATACGAATTATATATAGATAAAGTATGGTAAGATGCAAATCAAATGGTAACTTAAACATCCAAAGGGTGACCTGAAATTGATTACACTCTAATGTTGGTGGATTAAACTTGACTCATGGGAATAAAGTGGAAACGTAAATTAGAAATGTCAAAATTGAGAGATGCAAAAAGGGAATTATATGTTATAAGGATATGATATCGAATCTTGGCGGTGCATTGGAATGAATAAAGAGAAATTTAGCCCATACATAATTAACACAAGGATTCTTATACATGGTGATAAATGTTGACATTTAAATGTGTGTGTGTATATACATGTGGGGTTGATTATGTGACCAACTCAAGTGAAAGATTACATTTAGTAATTTGAGATTTAAACTCAATATTTTTGATAAGTTGTGTAGACGAAATAATGACAAGAGATACCATTAGAAACTGAATTGTGTTGATGTAAGGAAATTTTGAAGTAATAGTGCAATGGACAGAGAATAAATGGTGATAGTAGTATAATGCAGGTATTTGGAAGAATCGATTAAGAATTAATATTGTTAATGATGATCAAAAAGTTTTAAG
>NW_018397276.1:1270563-1270632 GCF_002168275.2 Theobroma umbraticum
GACATCATATTTTGAGACATAAAGAAATAGAACTAAAGAAAAAAAATTTATGGTGAATGAAAGAAATAC
>NW_018397276.1:1270642-1272001 GCF_002168275.2 Theobroma umbraticum
AAAGATTGGCAAGTGAATTGCCCTGTCGCATGATGTAAATCTCATTGATTTAAGAATGATGTAGAAATGTGAACATTCAAATGTGTAATTTACGGAGAAATTAAGAAGATTGGAATTGCATAAATGCAAGATAAGCATGAAGTATGAGGGAGCAATTGAAAGATTCAAATTCCCCTAATGTTGAAAATATGTACAAGAATGAATACGGCATGTTTATCATGGTATAAGTTATGTAGTATTTTATGAGGATAAGATGAGAGAATGCTGAGAAGCTTGACAAGAAACGAAGTAATAAGATGGTGATTAGGTATACATAAGTAAGTATGAATTGTGATTGAAATTGGTATGACTGAGATTGAGTTATCTTTGAAGCTAATAATGGAGCTAAAGGCATACTTGGGATTATAATAATAAGAAAAAACAGCTGTGAAAGGTATTGTGGTTTTGATCCAAGGATGAAATAGACATAAGTAAAGTGTTCTAGTTGAACTGAAGTAAATGAGGTGGATAAATTAAAAATCCCTATGAAGGAGGAAATGAAATATGATCATAGAATAAGATTAATAACCCAACGTTGATGTGAATTCGGAGACAAATTCTATTTAAGTGGAGGGGACATTGTAACACCCCGTACCCTAGTATAAGAGCCAATATGATCTTATCGACGAGACGGAGGGTTGATGGAAGTAAATTTAAGTGCGAAAGAGTAGAGATAGGCGAAAAGAATATTTTGAAATAAAATATTTTGTACGTGAGGAAGTGTCAATTAAATAATAATATTTCATTGAGGATGAATTAGCGAGTTCAAAAGGGTGATATAACAGTATACCGGGACAAAGTTAGACACTTTGGGACTTGAGGAGTCAAGGAAAAATTTTTTGAATAAAACAATATTAAAATATTAATATTTTTTCTATGGTTGAAAATAGTCATGAAGAAGAAGAATATGGCTAATCTAAGTGGGGGAGAAGAAGTAAGAATGAATTTTGAAAAAAGACGACAAAACCAGGGCCCACGTGCCTTTATTAAACAAAGGATGAGCGGGTAAGTATATATTTAAATATTATGGTAACATTTTTGAGAAGTGCAAATTTGATATTCTATTTGCACACGTGAAAGGAAAGAAAGATAGAAGGAAATTGAAATTTAAAAGAAATGATTGAAGTACCAAATTGCAAGAATGAAAACATTGGTGGGACAAATGGTAAATAATGAAAAATTGAGGGCTTATGTGCAATTACAATATTTGAGGCTAAGTGGACATTAATTAACCAAAGGAAGTTAAATTATGTGAGATAATAAGATGTGCATGTAAAATTCACTATTACATGTAAATGATAGCTGATAACTCTATTATAT
>NW_018397276.1:1272281-1272393 GCF_002168275.2 Theobroma umbraticum
CAAGTATGGTGATAGCTTTATTCGTATATGTTTCAGTATTTTGACCATATCTCTAAACAACTCCAAATGAGGTGATTCTTAGACCAATCGAATTATAAGAAGAAGGGATACA
>NW_018397276.1:1272493-1272612 GCF_002168275.2 Theobroma umbraticum
TTAAGTTTGGGGGTGTGATAACTCTATTATATAGAGTTATTTTGACTTATTTTGAGAGCTTAAGTAGATAGATCTTTGAGATTTAAGGTTCTAATTTTAGCATTTTAGGTGTTTTTTTA
>NW_018397276.1:1272747-1273028 GCF_002168275.2 Theobroma umbraticum
CTCATTTGATGAAAATCAGTGCAAGTATGGTGATAGCTTCATTTGTATATATTTTAGTATTTTGACCATATCTCTCTCTAAACAACTCCGAATGAGGTGATTCTTAGACCAATCGAATTATAAGAAGAAGTGATACAATGTTTGTGTTCACCAATTTGCCCAGTTATGATTGGATCATGGCCAAAATATTTGTCAAAGTCGGATCACTGCAGCAGTATGCAAGGACAGAACATGATGCGGTATTTGGAGCAAATCTTTCAATCCAGAAGTCCAATTGATGT
>NW_018397276.1:1273380-1273491 GCF_002168275.2 Theobroma umbraticum
TTTCTTTGGATATTGTTTTTATTAGATACTATGATCTAAATTATTTTTCTAGGACTTCAATTAAACTCACATGTAATCTAACTTTTAATCTCTTTCTTACTTATCTTTAAT
>NW_018397276.1:1273808-1273914 GCF_002168275.2 Theobroma umbraticum
CCTAGGCTTGTTTGATTTGCTATTTGTCCAATTATCTTGTTGCTTTAATTTGTAATTAAATTAGTTTAGTTGCGTAATTTTTAGTTCAATTAGAATTCAGATTTTA
>NW_018397276.1:1273924-1274044 GCF_002168275.2 Theobroma umbraticum
TTGCTAATATACTATCTATTCGATACGTATACTTGTATAGTAAGGATAAAGTGGTGAATGAAATAAATAATAAAGGGAGATTAAATGGGAGAGTACAGTAAGGATAGATATTGGAACAAT
>NW_018397276.1:1274114-1286626 GCF_002168275.2 Theobroma umbraticum
TGGCAAGGTGGCCAAATAAAATAAAAGGAATAAGAATGCATGTATTTTGATTGGTTTATGAGAGTGGCCAAATAAAAACAAAGGAAAAACTTGTGCATGGAATGTGATTGGCCCAATGGGTGCCTATATAAATGTTAAGTTTCAAGAATGAAAGGGAAAGGTTAAAAGGATTATGGAGAGATTTGAGGGCTGGTTATTTAGAGAAGAAAAGAGAGGAAAAGAAGCTTGCAAGGATTTCACCCGAGAGGAAGAAATAAAGACTAGTAAAGAGAGAAAGGAAGGAAAGACTTGGTTTGCACTGGATGAAGAGAAACTGTGAGGTTTCTTCCTTCATTTTGTAGCCTTGTGTTATTCTAGCAACCAAGGAATCTCCAACACTCAAGAGAGAAGCTGTGGAGTGCGGATGGAAGTGCAAAGCTTTGTTTTGCAATTTAAGCAAGGAAAGGTAAGGATTTTAGTTTTAGTTTGATTAATCTTTGCAAATGGGTTGACGACTAAGAGCAATGTCTTGTGGCAGCAAAGATCAGCTTGATTGGAGAAAGTTAGGTGGCATGCAAACCATTCAAAACCGTGGATGCATGGTGGATGCCAAGTCGAAGGAAAGTGGGAAGCGTAACACTGAGTTTGCTTGGTATATTATTGAATCCAACATGCAACATGCATCAGCTAGTTAGGAATACTGAGTTTGCTTGGTATATTATTCAGAAGAACAAGAAGGAATAATGTGAATGGTGGATTGAGAAATAAAGCATTGAAAGTAGATAGATAATGATGCATGTGAACTTACAAATAATTGAGTAAATTGGGAATGATTGTTGCTGCCATATATATCGTTAATGTTATGAAAATACAAGATTAAGTGAGAAAGAAAGATGGCTCAAGCATAATGTAAGTTATTAAAATGGTGATGAATGTATGACTAAGAAAGGAAGATGAGAATGATCAATACTAAGTACATTAAGCTTGGTTTATTGCTAGGGAGTATGCAAACGGAAAAGGATTGCCATAGTGATTAACTAAAGGAGGAAGCGTAACTGGATTAGTGACGAAGTAGTATCCCACCTTCATGAGGTGAGTAGGGGGTGCCTATTTTAAAAATCTTCATACTATATATTGATTTGCATTAATAAACATTGTTAGTTTTTCTTACGTGCATTTGTGGATAGCATGAGCTAGTAGAAACCATAGGAAATTGTGACTGCATGTTGTTTTGAAAGTAGTTTTGGATATATCTATAGATGAGCCATATATATGTAAAGAGTTTTAGAAACCGAGAAACAAGGCTTTTACGATGTTTGCATCAAAATTCGTACCTTGTATTTTTGTGTGATATGCATAGTTAAATGCATTTGTTAAATGATTTAAAATGCAAGTTTTGAGCACCGGTTTTATTCCGATCAATATACGAGTGTTTACACCATGCCATTTAACTTGAAAAGTAATTTAAAGGGTTATTGAACCTTGATTTCAAACGATTTAAAGGAAAGGCCTCGAAAAACCTGATTTGGTTTTAAAAATGGTTTTGACAAACTGAGAGAGTTGAGAGTAGGCCGAATGTCACATCGAGATAGTGTGACCCAATGTCGCATCGAGATAGTGTGACCCTTGTATACAAGTGAGCTCTAGCTAGAGAACCTTTGGGTCGCTGATGGGCTGTTAAACGTGGCTGGGGCCATAGTCTGTGATTATACGTGGCAAGGCCACAAGTTATTGTTGTGGCTAGGCCACAAGTTATGATATGTGGTTACAACTACTTGATTTCTCCAATGTCGACCAACATCGTCGAGACTGCCATGGATGTAGGGATCCAGTGAAGTAGAGCTCCTGGATGTTATTACGTGAAAATGGATCCACGAGTGATTACGATACTTACCTACTCGAGACCCTTGTGAGTTTTTCGACATAAACTCTTTTGCATGGTGGAGAGTTAAGATTTCTTTGCAGCTCTCCTTTGATTGAATAAAAGCTTTCAGTGCTTACTTGACAATCATGAGATGGTTTATGTGGCTGTACACTTTGATTCCTTTGCATGCCACGTATTTTGGGAACATGCATACTTTTATACTGTTATCCATATTTTTATGGCTAGTGATGCTTTCGATGATTGAACTCAATTTTGCTACACTTGTTTTTGGCTCTATTTTTCCAAGTGAAATATTGCATTATGATTTTATGGCTTCATTTTTACAAGGCACAAACACTTTACTGGTGATTTGATTTTTCTAGGATTATTATTCTTATTCCGGTTTTATCATTTAAATTTATTTGCCTTATACTTGTTTCCCATCTACGCCCTGCTCACGGAGTTAATGATCACTGAGTCTGTGAGACTCACCCCTTTATTTCCCTTTTTGAAGATAGTGATCGGCTTAGCATCCCTTCATCAGCTTTTATTGTTTTCCGCAGATGGGTAAAGGCATCTCATAACACCTTATTCCGAGTCACGCCGCTGCTAGAAGTCGAGTCATTGTACCTTGTTTATTTTTCTTATAAATGAATATTGGTTTCAATACAAATTTTCAATTGGAGATGTTAGGCTATAATGTATCTACTACGATCATATGGACTAAAGGTCAAATTGATTCATTATGCCTATTGTTCCAAATCATGTCACAAAAGTTATATAGTTAAAGCAATAACATGGATTGGTGAACGAGTGTAGTGAATTAATGGGAATTTCTAATCAGGATTGTTCAAGACTTGGTGGGTTTTCTCAAAGGTCTCGGACACCCGGTAACAATCAAAGGGCGGTTGTTACAATTATTATTTCAATTTATATTTGTATAAACTATAAATTACTACCACAATCTTTGATGGGCTAAAATCCAATTGATTATAGTAAAAAAATGTCCAGATGCGGTGATGATACCTTGATAGAAAACTTAACGAGTTATAGATAATTGGTTTGGTAAGTCTTTTACCATACTAAGTATTATGTTTACAGTGCTAGTCTTGTCGTAGTTTATAGATAAACCATCCATTGTTCATATGCAAGTTCCACATACGGTTTTAAGGTATCTTAACGTTACAACAGACCAAAGTATACTATTATCTTCAAATGTAGATTTGACATTAAGAGCCTATTCTAATAATGACTGCGATAGTTGTCAAGATACTAGAAAATATATCACAAGCTTTGGCATATTTCTTAGTATTTCTCTTATAAGTTGGAAATCAAAGCAATAGATTGTGGTGGCCAAATGCTCCATAGATGCAAAATATAAAGCAACGACTTCCACTTGTTGTGAAAATTATGTGGTTTTTATATCTGTTTAAAGACTTTGGCATAAAAGATGCTAAAACAGTAGTGTTATTTTGCAACAATCAGTTGACTTTGCACATATGTAGGAACCCAATCTTCCATGAGAGGACAAAGCATACTAAATAAGATTGCCATTTCATAAAAGAAAAGGTATTGGATGGCAAAATGGTTCCAAACTATGTTCCCACACAATTACAACTTCCAAATATTTTTTATAAAAGCACTGCAACCAGCTCGACTCCATACCTTACTTGTCAAGATGAGTATTGAAAATATATATACAAGCTCATCTTGAGGGGATGTAATGATATTTCTAAGCATCCGGGTTACTTGTAATTATTGATTAATGGTAGGGTTATTCTTGTAATTATAGTAGAAGTAAGGTTCTCTTTCAGTTTGTATATAAACCTCATTATAATGTTTTCTGCTATATTTGTTTTTATGCTCATTAAAAGAATAGAATCAGCTATGTTTTTCTCCTTTCCATCATACCCAATCTCAATCTCCACTAAGACTTTAACATAGTGCATGGTAGATCTCTCAGTAGATATATATATTTGTATTATTATACTTTAAGTACAGTTTATTGTTTCAATATACAATACAAATACTTCCATCTAAACACTAGAAAAGATAATAAAAAAAAAGCATATAGAAATACCCACTATTTGTATTATTATAATTTTACATAATGATTATTGCTCCAATATATATTTGTGTAAACTATAAATTACTATCACAATCTACGATGGCTAAAATCCAATAAGAAAGTGCAAAAACTGAGAATAAAGCAAAGAAATTTATCTACAACTCTAGAATGAAGCAATGCTTAATTGAGCAAGCCACCACCAAAGACTCCCAACTCTGCCTTCTGTTTCATTATGAGTTCACTACAAAGAGAATAGATGAAAAGAATAAAAGGTACTATGATTTAGCTATCAAAGTTTTGAAAGGAAAAGAAAAAAAAAACAGTTTTGTTTCATTAAGTCATGAGTTCATTGTTCCTTAAGATTTTGAAGAGAAGTACTGATAAGATTGAACAAGTTGAGCTTCTTTGGTAAAGTCTCTATTTTCTCTTGCTTTTATGATTTGAAACGTGAGAGTGAGCCAGATTTGGGTGCTGGCACTCTGGTGTATTACGAGGTCAATCTCTTTGCGAAGTTGGCCACATTCAGCTTTTATGGCCTTAAGTTCGTCTTTTAGTTGTCTTTGCTCCTCTTTCCTTCTTTCTTGTTTTGAAGTAACCTCTTCGATCTGTGCTATCAACCCTCTCATCGTACTGCTGCCTTGCTTTTTCAACTTCCTTCCTTTCTGATATAAAATGAACTATCATGTAAATAAAAAACAAACAATAATAAATTCCAAGTATAAATATAAGTTTTCACATTTAATTGTTTCCAATTGCAAATTTCATGAATATTTAGATTGAATTATTGAATTTTAATGTTGTAAATTTCTACTAAATTTGTAATTTTAAAAAGTGTTGGCTTAAACTAAATAGTAGAGATATATAATGTTATTGGAATAGCAACTTCAAATAAACTTAAGATAAAATGTTTAAACTTTGTATTAGATAATCAAACTACTTTAAATTTATCATTAATCAAATTAACTATTTAAAGTTCATAGTCCAAGAGTGGGATCTAGCAATTCAACTTTTCCACCTAAATGTTAAAAAAGTTAAGACAGTTTGACTAAACCTTTCAATGATCAGTCTTTTAGTGCAATTCAATCCCTTCACCAAGTGTCTCAGAAATCTCAAGAGCGCGGTGTAGTGTCTACTCCTTGATATTTTAGTATTAGTTCTTGCAACCACTAATTAGCTATCATGGATTATGGAAAACTTCTTTTCCAAAGTCCTTCTTGCTTTGGCCAAAGACTTCATTAAGCTAATTCAAGGCAAGATGAATCAAGACACATCTCCTTAATCTCTTGGAATGGTGAATCCTCTTTTGAGCACCAATATGCCTTCATATGTTTCATGCTATACCTAATAACATCCTGTTTGTGCATCCTTAGTTAAGACCTAGAAGGATGATATCAAAGTATAGCAATCCTCATATAAGACAATCTGGTGTCTCAACTCTAAAGATCACTTGTACGATTGTCACATGAGTAAATATTTTATAGACACTTGAGTGAATATCAAATTGAATCCTCATGGCAACTCATGTTCAATGAACTTGTTCCAAAACAAGTACCTACATTCTAATTCCAAGTATCTCCATACTTCAACCTATGAGATCGGTTGCTTACTTCATAACTAAGGAACATTAAATGTGCTCATCAATAAGCATCATTAATGTCTAGTCTCAATGAAATATTGACTAGGAATAATTTAGGAATTATGCTTTCATACATATGGATCTCATAATTGTAACAATTTATAATTCCCTTGCAAGGCATGTCAATTCCTCGGACTTCATTTAATAAGCCTATGTTCAATTGCTTATTGATGAAGGAAAACTTTTGATCACTTGTTATGAGTTTCTTGTTGCATGATTAAGGATATAAACCTTAGGCAATTTGATTGGCTGCAGGGCTTATACCTAACACCATTGTGATGAGTCCTATGATGAAATTTGAGTAATTAGATTTATTTGTTTAGAGGCTTGCTTGGGTTAAGCAGGTTACTTCTATTGATACCCTTTCATGAGTCATGGCTCCTTAGGTTTAGGTCATGACATATGGTCTTTTGGGGGCATGCAACAAATATTTTAGACTTATTTGTAAATTGCAAAAATCACTCTATGGCTTGAAACAAGTTTGTCGACAGTGAAATTTGTTAGATAAAGAAGCTTGTGATACATGGTGAAAAGGGGGTGAATTGGATTTTAAATAAAAGATTTCACCTCTTCCTTAATATCAATCAAAGCTTAAAACTTTAAGCACCAAACAAGATCAACCGAGAATATAAATGCAAGCAAAGATAGTTAAGGCAAGCAAAAGTGAGGAAAGAAGAAACATAACACTCGACCACGATTTTTATAGAAGTTTGGCCTTACAATGCCTACGTCCTTGACCTTGGCATCACAAAGAGTTTGACTCCACTAAAGATGCTACTTTTCTCAACTAGGGTCAAGATTAACCTTTCGAGCCAAGTGCAATTTTATGATCAAACACAACCTATCAGCAAGTCACTACCTTTTCAAGGTTAAAGCACAACTTATCTACCTTTTGCAAAGGGGGTATAACCAAGATTATTTTTTCAAGGCTCAAGTATAACCTATCTACCTCTTCAAGGAGGTATAACCTTGCAACAATGGATTACAAAGTGTGGTGCTTTTAGTTAGGCAGATAGAAGGGCTTGAAGTACAAGAGAATGAAGCAAATATCAAAGTACTTAAGCTCGAGGTTGATGATATGTTTTTAAGAAGATATATAAAGTGAGAAAGATATGAACTTGAGAACTAAAGCTTTTCTCTCCTTTTGGGATGAAGCTCTTTTCTCTCTTCTGGTG
Organism: Theobroma umbraticum; assembly: GCF_002168275.2. Classification (NCBI taxonomy): domain Eukaryota; kingdom Viridiplantae; phylum Streptophyta; class Magnoliopsida; order Malvales; family Malvaceae; genus Theobroma; species Theobroma umbraticum. The sequence goes on from NW_018397276.1 coordinate 1,280,837, forward strand.
GAAATGGAGTTTTTGAAGGTATTTAGAGCCCCTCTCAAAATCTATTCGTTAAAAATAAAGGGGATTCAAAAATTCAAAACGTTGGGGCCACTTGAATCAAGTTTGTTAGTAGTCAAGAATCAATCATTGCCTATTTGAGCAGTCAACTCTTCTATACTTTGGGACATTTTGCTTCCAAGGAATCGATCGTTTTACTTTTCACAAGTTTATTCTTTATGCTTTAGCATCAATCTTGATGCTTTTTGTTTTTAAAGAATCAATCATTGCTCCACCAAGTAGTTGATTCTCTTTGTTTTTTAGCATCAATCCTAACGCTCTTTTGACCTTTGAACGCTACTTTCAAATTTCAAATTTTGGTTTCCGCTCAAAATCTCCCTCTTTAGCTTCTTTTACAAGGTTATGACCTTTCTTCATTTGGCCTTAAGGAATAGATCATTGGAGACTAGAGAAGTTAGTTCTTTTTGTCCAATCATTCTTCTTTATACTTCTGCCTTAATAGGAATCAACCTTTTACTTCTTGAGAGATCGATCTTTCCAATCGAGTAGCCTTTAGTTTTTTGATGATTGATGCTTCTCTTCTTGACAAGTTGATTCCTTCCTATTACAAATAAGAAATATAGTTTTCTACCTCTCAAGGAATCCTTACCTCGCTTATAAAAATCAATTTTTCTTTGCTCAAACTTGTTTTTGAAGCATTCAAATGATTGTATTTTCCACAAATAGCTTTAAAAACTTTTGAAAGAAAGTTCTTCCATTTCAAAAACATTTCTTTTAGGCGCACAAGAATATTTAGATCATTGAATTTTGTCATTTCAAAACTAAAGCCAATTTTAGAGCTAAAAGAATTCAAAGCTTATAGATTTACTACTTCAGTTTGGTTTTGCTCAATCAAATTCAAATTACTCATTATTTACCATAATTACTAGCAACAACTTTTAGCTCTTTTAGGTTATGTTGATGACTTATTGGTAGCTAGCTTCTTTGTAAAAATTTCATATGAAGGTAGACAACACTTGGATTCAATTTCAAGCTAAAGGATTTGGGAAATCCTAAATATTTCTTGGGCTTGGAGATGATTGCTAGATCAGTGAAGGGCATATTAGTTTGCTAAAGGAATTACACATTGGATTTACTTGATGAATATGGGTTTCTTGGTTCCGAACTGGCACTAACTCCAATTGATTACAGTAAAAAAATGTCTAGGTGCAGCGATGATCCCTTGATAGAAAACTCAGCAAGCTACAAATAATTGGTTGGTAAGTCTATTACCAGACTAAATATTATGTTTACACTGCTAGTCTTGTTTTAGTTCATAGATAAGCCATCCATTGTTCATATGCAAGTTGCACATAGGGTTTTAAGTAATCCTAAACGTACAACAAGACAAGGTATGCTATTATCTTCAAATGCAAATTTGACATTAGAACTTATTCTAATAATGACTAGCCAGTTGTCAAGATACTAGAAAATCTATCACAAGCTTTGGCATATTTCTTGGTATTTCTCTTATAAGTTGGAAATCAAACCAACAGATTGTGGTGGCCAAAAGCTCCATAGAGGCAAAATATAGAGCAATGGCTTCCACCTGTTGTGAAATATTATGTGTTTTTTATATTTGTTTAAAGACTTTGGCATAAAAAGTGCTAAAGCAGTACAGTTACTTTGTGACAATCAATCAACTTTGCACATATGTAGGAACCCAGTCTTCCATGAAAGGACAAAGCATATTGAATTAGATTGCTATTTCATAAAAGAAAAGGTATTGAATGGCAAAATGGGTCCAAACTATGTTCCCACACAATTCACACAATTGTAACTTGCAAATATTTTTTACAAAAGCACTGCAACCAGCTCAACTTTGTACCTTACTTGGAAAAATGAGTATTGAAAATATATATACATGCTCATCTTGAGGGGATGTGTTGATATTTGTAAACATATGAGTTAATTCTAATTACGGATCAGAGATAGAGTTGTTCTTGTAATTATTTTAGTAGTAGGGTTCTCTTTCAGCTTGTATACAAGGTCGGCTTTAGCATAAAGCCATCGAAACCCTTACTTTAGACCCCACAATTTAATAGGTCCCATAATTTTATTATGTCCCTAGTAAATATTTATTTTTTATCACTTCTCAATTCCCATTATGTTAATAATTCTCAGTTATTTTTTCTATTTTCAATGAACGTAATATGTTTTAAATGATCTCCAACTAATGTTAATTTTTTTTAATTTCAATAAAAAAATCTCATTTAAATATTTAAACACTTCAGGCCTTTAAATATATTGAGCCACCCTTGCTTGTATATAAACCTCATTATAATGTTTTCTGCTAGATTTGTTTTTCTGCTCATTAAAAGAACAGAATCAGTTCTTTTTTTTTTCCCTTCCATGATACCCAAACTCAATCTCCACTAAGACTTTAACATAGTGCGTAGTAGATCTCTAATTATATATATATATATATATATACATTTGTATTATTATACTTTAAGTACAGTTTATTGTTTCAATATACGTTACAAATACTTGCACGCAAACACCAGAAAAGATAACAAGAAAAACGCATATAGAAATACCTACTATTTGTATTATTATAATTTCACGTAATGATTATTGTTTCAATATATATTTGCATAAACTATAAATTACTACCACAGTCTACGATGGCTAAAATCCAACAAGAAAGTGAAAAAATTGAGAATAAAACAAAGAAATTTATTTGCAACTCCGGAATGAAGCAACCCACCGCCAAAGACTCCCAACTATGCCTTCTGTTTCATTATAAGTTCACTACAAGGAAGAGATGAGAAGAAAAAAAAAAGTATAATATTAATTAGCTATCAAAAGTTTTCATTAAGTCATGAGTTCATTCCTCCTTAAGATTACGAAGAGAAATACCGAAGAGATTGAGCAAGTTGAGCTGCTTTGGTAAAGTCTCTATTTTCTCTTGCTCTTAAGATTTGAAACATGTGAGCGAGCCGGATTTGGGTGATGGCACTCTGCTGTATTACGATGGCGGTCTCTTTGCGGAGTTTGTCACATTCAGCTTCTATGGCTTTAAATTTGTCTTTTAGTTGTCTTTGCTCCTCTTTCCTCCTTTGTTGTTCCGAAGCAACCTCTTCCATCTGTGCTGTCAACCCTCTCATCATTCTGCTGCCCTGCTTTTTCAACTTTCTTCTCTTCTGATACAAAAGGAACTATCATGTAAATAAAAAACGAACAATACTAAATTTCATGTATACATATATGTTTTCATATTTAATTTTCATTTAATTGTTTCCAATTGCAAATTTCACGAATTTCTAAACTAAATTATTGAATTTTAACATCGTAAATTTCTACTGAATTTATAATTTTAAAGAGTGTTGGCCGAAAACTTAAAAATAGAGATATATAATGTTATTGGAATAGCGACTTCAGATAAATATTCTAATAGATTATCAACAAGTTCTGCTTGCCGGCCAAAAGAACAACTTTGTTCTGCTGCAATAAGTGTCTCGAAATTTACTTGTCGAGAAAATACAAAGAAGTAGAAATAAATAACAAAGAAAAAAAAAACCTGACGTTCCCCTGGCAGTAATCTTGAATTGAGTGCTGCAGTAAAGGGGCACATGTTCTTGGTTCTGCCCAGCGAACCCATCTTTTCTCACAAGCCCTTGGTTTGATGAACTCAAGTTGTGCAAATTGTTCACAAATTTTCCTCCCTTTATATGTGTGCATGTCCACAAAATGGCCACACTAGTCGTGGTTGTTACGCCAAATTGTTGACGAGGCAAGGGGTACATGTGAATGCACCGTGAGGAAGACAGAAAATTTAAGATCTGAATCCGACCAAATCTGGACAGATTCAGTCCAAATCTCGAACGAAAGAAGAAGATGAAAATAGAAAATTGCTGGACATCATCAGTAAGAAAAGAGGCATCCAGAATAGACAATTTACTCAATAAGTTATATCTATATATCTAGATAAAATCAACAAAGCTCCTCTCTGTCTACTCTCGCCCGATTACCAACGCATATCGTGCGTCTCTTACGAATTTGCTATGCTAGAAGGACCTGCAAAACCAACCAAAGGAAATTCAATAGCGTGCCCCGACCTCTGTCTCTCTTTCAGGACTAAGTTAGCCCTTTAACTGAACAGCAAGTTATTGTTTAACAGGAGTTTTATTTGTTTTAAAAAATAATCACAATATATTAGAAAAATTCTAGCACTTCTCATTATTGATAAAGGAGAATAACCCTCCAAGAGATTTGGATGAAATAAAAAAAAAAAAAAGGCAGTTTCGTTTGCATGCTGAAACTTCCATTAGCTAATTAAAATTTCACATAGTTTACAATACCAACAAAAACACTTTATTTTTTGACAAAATTAATATTGGATGTGGACTTTAACTTCTTGATCCCAAACTACGTAGTGCTAGGAATTTCAAGAATAGAGGGAATTTACTGAATGACAAAAAATGATAAGTACTTTATTGAGTAATAAAAGGCCTGCAAGGTAATTTATAATTATTCGGTCTCTCTCAACTTACATCTATTACCTTGACAATACTTGTTAAAAATTTTTAAATCCAAATTCATTAAATTAAAAAATTAATAGTTTCTACCAATCTTTTAAAAGTTGAGATCTCATGTTATAGAAACTCAACAAATACTTCCCACATTGAATATCACAATCAATGAGTGTTTGAACGAAAATGTAACTAATTACTAACTTATCTAAATACATCAAAACAACCCAAATGAATTTACAATAAAAAGTAGGAGTCAAGCACTATGAACAAATGTAATAGAAGAGTTATTAGAATATCAGCTCAAATTTTTTAATTTCGATCTTTCCACTTTGACCGTTTGAACTAAATCTACCCTTTAGAATGTTAGGATTTGATAAAAAATATGATTGCGCATGATCTGCTCAGAACTTTCTGTAGTGTAAGTTAATTGCTTAATGTTCTTCATAGCCCATTAACTAGTTGAATCCTTGGATTTCATTCATCATGTTGATCACTTGACAAAAATTTTTTGGCTGATTGAAGTGGTCAATTGAACACATCAAATCTTTACCATGACTCTATACATGTTCAATTCGCTTAACTTGTTGCCTTAATGGATTAATATGAACCTTAAGAGTTTTTTAATCTTCTTGGGAGCATTTTAATTGCTTCGAGATAGAATTTTAATTAGTTAATTAGCTATAGTTTTGACTAACTTCTAGTTCATACTTTCAATGCATTATTAATTGACTAACCGTCCATCTTATTTAATTAACCTTAATAGCACTCAAATGAACAAATATAATAAGAATTCCCTCTCTTATCAAAACCCTCCCTCTCCCCTCTTTTTTCCCATTTCTTTGCTCACATGTGTTACCTTCTTTTTTGTTCATAATGTTTGTATTTGCATGCCATCAAGTATGAGCTTCTTGGGGGTGATTTGCTTGTTCCAATTTCACTTCGTTAGTATGTACCCAATAATTTTTTTTTTAAAAGTGATTTTATTAGTACTAAACACTTATGCCAATTGAAGTCTATGCGGCTCGCAAAAGGCTTCTTTTAACATATAATTACTCATCTGTGCTGAACCATAATTGTACAATTCCATATCTATCCACCAGTACTCAATGGCAAATTCTCATACCTAAATGAGCTAAGAAAACATTGTCGAATAGCTCTCTACCCTTTACCCAAAAATACCCAAGCAATAGAAAAGAGAAGCCCATTGACGCAAAAATTAAAACTAATCACTTTTTCTAATGCTACTTCACAATTTACAAAAGCCACTAGATCATAT
>NW_018397276.1:1286726-1287753 GCF_002168275.2 Theobroma umbraticum
GTATATATGTATTTGTGAATGTGAAATGATTTATTTTCAATGCAAATTGTGGAACGCATAAGCTGGTAGTGATCTTTGAAAATTGTGAATGCCAAATGTTTAAAATGGACTTGACTATGCATATATATATATATATATATATATACGATTTATATACATAAAAGATTTAAAAATCGGGAAGCAAGCTTTTCAATGTTTTGACGTCAAAAATGTGCCTTGTGAATTTTGTGAAGTGCACTAATGAATAATTTCTTATTCACCATGTGGACTAGGCATTAACCCTATGCAAAAAGATTTACATAGCAAGGGGATACAAAAGAGGTTTTTGAATGTGACCATAATCGGTGTTTTGCAAATGGTTTGAAACGATCCTTTGAAAACTTGATTTGATTTTTCAAATGGTTTTACTGAACCGGGAGATTTGAGAGTAGGCCGGTTGTCACTCCGGTTAATTGTGACCCTTGTGCACAAGTGAGCTCTAGCTAGAGAACCTTTGGGTAGCCGATGGGCTGTTAGACATGGCTGGGGTCAAGGTTTGTGATTTTACGTGGCTAGGCCACAAAAGATTATATGCGGTTGCGACCGCTTGATTCTTCTTCGATGTCGGCCAACATCGTTGAGATAACCATGGCATGTGGGGATCCGGTGGAGCGGAGCTCTCGGATGATATGACGTGGAAACAAGTCCACGTGTTGCTATTTTTGTACCTACTCGAGAGTTAAATCTCTTTTGGTTTTTACGTAAGTAGATTTTACACGATGAAAAATAATAGTTTGCTACTGCTCCTTCTTACTTATGTGACAGCATTGATTTATTGCTATGCATGATGATAGTTGATTACTTTAAATCCGTTTTTGAATGGTTAATTAGCATGAACGTATTTAATTGCATATAAGGCACAACTTCCCATTTTTGAATAAATTGCTGGTATATGTATATTCTTATGTTTTTAAACCTTCAATTCTTCTGCATTTAGCTTGTTTCCAGTCTACACCGTACTCACGGGGTCGATGATCACTGAGTCTGT
>NW_018397276.1:1287763-1288680 GCF_002168275.2 Theobroma umbraticum
CCACTTTACTTTCTTTAGCAGATAAGTAATCAGTTTTAAGATTTTGTTCATCATCTTGAAGTTGGCTACAATATAGGTAATGGCATCTCTAGACTTCCACTCAAAGTTGCTTCGTGGCCTAGAGGTCAGTTTGTGTATCATATAGTCTAGTTTGTAAGAATCAATAGTCACTGAAAATGTGATGACTAAAGTTTAAGGTCATGTAATATTGTTTATATATTATAATGAGTTGTATAAAGTGATCAATCTAGATGTTGTAACAAATGGTTATGTTTTAATTAATGTGATTTATGGGTTTGAATGATTATAGTGTTAATGTTTGATGTTGTTTAGAGATTTAATTAAGGCTTGTTTGGGATTTGGCGAGTCCACTCGCAAGTCTCAAGCGCCGGTAGCGATCGAGGGAAGAGGTCGTTATAAAAGCGTAACTGAATATGTGACGAAGTGATATCCCACCATTGTGAGGTGAGTAAGGGGTGCCTATTTTAAAATCTTTGTGCTATATATATTGATTTGCTTAGTAAGTATTGATGGCATTCTTAAGTGTAACTGTGGATAGCATGAGCTGTTAGCGTTGTTAGGTGATTTTAAAATGGATTTACAACAATTATACATTGCTATTGTAGAAAGCATGAGTTGGTAGAAGCTATAAGAAGTTTGTGGATGCAAATTAGTTTGAAAAGAGTTTTGGATATAACTATAGATGAACCATATATGTAAAGAGTTTTAGAAATCAGGAAACAAGCCTTTCACGATGTTCACATAAAAATCTATGCTTTGTATTTTTGTGTGACATGCATATCTAAAAGCATTTGTTTAATGGTTTAAAATGAAAAGTTTTGAGCTTTGGTTTATTCTGATATTTGTACAAGTGATTACACCATGCAATTTAACTTGAAAAGTAATTTCAAAGGGTT
>NW_018397276.1:1288690-1288902 GCF_002168275.2 Theobroma umbraticum
GATTTTAAATGATTAAAAGGAAAAGCCTTGGAAAAATCCGATTTGGTTTTAAAAATGGTTTTGATAAACCGAGAGTGTCAAAAGTAGGCTGGCTGTCACTTCGATTAAGTGTGACCCTTGTGCATAAGTGAGTTCTATCTAGAGAACCTTTGGATCACTGACGGGCTGTTAAACGTGGCTGGGGCCATAGTCTGTGATATACATGGCAAGGC
>NW_018397276.1:1288912-1289210 GCF_002168275.2 Theobroma umbraticum
TATATGTGGCTAGGCCACAAGTGATATTCGCAATTGCGACCACTTTATTCTCCGATGTCGGTCAACATTGTTGAGATTGCCATGGCTGTCGGGATCCAGTGAAGTAGAGCTCCCAGATGTTATTACGTGGAAATGGGTCCACGAGTAATTATCGTACTTACCTACTTAAGAGCCTTGTGAGTATTCGATGCATACTCTTTTGCATGGTGGAGAGTTGAGGTTTCTTTGCAGCTCCCTTGGTTTAAATAAAAGCTTTCAGTGCTTACTTGATGAACATGAGATGTTTTACGTGGCCGTA
>NW_018397276.1:1289310-1319812 GCF_002168275.2 Theobroma umbraticum
GATCAATTCTTTTCACAGTTACATAATTGTGTTTGTTTGCTGTGGTTACGTAATTTCCCCTTTTGTTTCCTTTCAGTTTTTAGCTTCTTGTTGTTTATCAATAAAAAAAAAATAGAATTGGTTTCATCAACATATTCTGATGCTTTAAATACAATATCTTTTCTTTTTTTGTACTGATTATGAAATACAAAAAGGACAGGTTGACTGACAGATAGAGAGATTGCGAGAAGTCCATGGCCCCAAGACAAATGGCAAGTAAGTCGAATGTTCCCATTAAGAAAAGTCTCAAGTCATTGCAGAAAAGGGTGAGGGTATATTCTTGGAAGGTATAGCCTTATCTTCATAACGCGTCTCCCATTGTTTCATTCTTTTCTGGCAAAAACTCGCTTTCTTTCCCTACCAAAGTAACTAAGATTCATTATCATGCCAAAATAGAAGGGAGCGAGGAGATCGAAAGCAGAGTTGGCTGCAATGAGAGAAGAAATGCAGCATACTAATGTAGAGCTGGCAAGGCTTCTTCACCAACTTGTCCAAATGAAACAACTGATAAGATCGGTGGCAAGGTCCAACACTTTGGTCAATCACTTCGTCGAAGCAACGATTGCAAGTTGGGAAGACTAAAGGAGAGGGAACTACCTGACCCCATCTTTCTTCCGGGTTGGTTTCTTTTGTGCTATCACCTTTTTATTGATTTTGAGCTATTTTCTTCCCTTTGGTGAAGGTAATTACCTTTGGTTTTTAATTTTTTTCACAGAAATGACAAAATACACAGAAAAAGAAGAAAAAGAAAAAATAAAATTTTTATCTTGAAAAACAAAAGAATAAAATAGAATTACGAGAACAAAAGAGAAAAAGGAAGCTTTAATCATAAACAAATTCATTTTTTTATTGTTCAAACTAAGAAACAGAGAGTGTCTGTTAGTGTGAGTACAAAAGATATTGAAGATTAGTCTCTTACTCTCTCCATGGAAATGACCGGTGAACAACTTTACAAAGGTGTGGAATTAAACAAGGTAATGTTTATACTTTTATTTTAGGTATATTATTTAAATAAGTACTTGAACTATTTAAGAAAATTTAAATATGTTATTATTTTATTTTTATTTTAGATCAAACAAGCCCTTGTGACTAATGATTAATGAATTGTTATTGATTAAAATGACAATTGTCATTTTATATCCATGTGTCAATGGCATGGAGTTGATGTGGAGAGTGAAAAATATCGCATGGTCATGTTATCATGTCAAATTAGTATTTTTTTTAGATATTTGGGGAAAAGAGGATTCGAACTTTACTCTTTAAGGGAGAGAAATTATGTACCAACTAATGAACCAAATACTCGGGTGTATGTCAAATTAGTATTTTCTTTTATAATTAGGGGAAGGGGGGTTCGAATCTTACTCTTTAAGTAAGGGGATCATGCACCAATCAATGAGTCAAATGATTAGATGCGTATGTCAAATTAGTAAATTATGTTATCATTAATTATGATATGTCAGCATGCCACATTATTATTAATTATGATATGTTAACATGCAACGTTCGTGTTACACGACATAAAATGATAAATGATATTTTAATTAAATCAACAATTACTAATGAAAGCTCATTTGACTTAAAATAAAAGTACAAAAACTTATTTGATTCAAAATAAAAGTGTAAGTGCCTGATTGAACACAATAAAAGTAATTAGGATTGATTTATTAACATTTATTATTATATTATTTGCTATTGCTTGCTAATGTAGCTGTATATGAACAACTTTTGTTATGCTTTAAGAGCCTTCTCTCATAACCTTTAAATTATGCCTTGCTATTTTCTAGCAGGTTTAGCCACCCATATAAGGCAACTTGTAAAAGATAGATCACTCAAGTGTGTTGCAGTACAACCATCTTAGAATAATTAATATACTCAATTTACAACCTGATTATCTTACTTTCTTTGTGGTTTTTATTTATTTTTGCTTCATTGTCAATATTTCTTATTGCTATTCTTTCTTTAGTTTTATAATTAGACACGCATGAGCCTTTAATGACATTAATTGGACTTTTACCTATGAATGACATTTAATATGAGGTTTACGTTTATGAAATTAAAATTAAGAGTGAAAGATGCTAGCTGGTGAGAGATGAGAAAAGACAAAAATAAATAAATAAACAAATATATAGAATTTCGTGTTCAAAAACAAAGCCAACAAAGCTCTGCGTCTACTCTTGCCTGATTAGAGCAAAGGACTTGTAAAATAAAGCAAAGGAAATTCTCGTTTACAAGATTTTACTAAGTTAGCCTTTTAACTTAGCAGCAAATTATTGTTTAACAGAGTTTTAATTTATTTTAAAAAAATCACAATTATATTAAATTTTTTGATAGAGAAGTTATAATAGAAAATAGAAAAAATTGGGATTTCCTCTTCTCAAAATTCTATCTTTTCTCGTTATCTCATATTAACAACTTTATGGTGTTGATAATTAATAAAAAATAATAACCTGCCTAGACATTTTTTGCATGCTCAAATTTTCATGGGCTAATTAAAAATGTCACAGACTTTATGATACCAACAAAAAAACTTTTTTTGTTTGACAAAATAAAGTTTGTATATGGATTTTAACTTGTTGATTCCAAGCTATGCAAAGGTAGGGGGTGAATAGTACTTTGATGAATTTCAAGAATTTTTCTATTGATTGAGAGAAAAAGTAATTAAAGAAGGACAAAAAAATGATAAGGGAATAGTTCATTGAGTAAGAAAAAGTATTGAGACATGGACAACATAAATTAATTATAATAGTTCTTTGAATTCCTATCCTCAAACTAGAGAAACTAAGTGTAACCTAACTTGATGAGTGAAGGTTTTAGAGTTTTTAAATCATTTTGAGCACTTTTAGCTTGAGAATATCCTCCAAATGTTTTCATATAAATTTTGGGGAAATTGGATTTTAAATGAGGGCTAAAAGACATAATTTTCACTTAAAAATAGCATCTTGGAGCCAAGGTATTGAGACCTAGCCAAAAGGTATTGAGACATCCTTCATAGGAAGAAGGAAGTCTCAAGACGTCACATGAGGCATCAAGACCTTGCTATTTAGAAAGAAAGTCTCGAGACCTATACAAGAAGTATTAAGACTTGAGTCAAGAATCCCGAAGAAAAACAATACAATTTTCGAAAGTATCAAGGCCTAGGTCCAAGATATCGATACCTAAACATCATACTTAAACAAATAAATAGTTAAACTTGTCTTTTAACTCCCTATATTATAACTATATCACAAATTTCGAGGTTTAAGGTTTTCCAACATTCCTCAGTTGCCAAAGGTCTTATTTGCCACCATCCCAACTCTCTTTCAAGCTTCAAAAGCATTTTCATCAAGAGCAAGTGATTTCTAGCTTTTAATTTGGTTTTTCAACATTGTGGAGCTAAGGAAATTATTTTCCAGCATCACAAGTTTATGGGTTGTTTTCCTTTTAAGGTTCTATTAAGTCCTAAAAATGTGATTTTTATCTTAAATGTTAGGTTTAAAGCATTTTCCAACTTTAAGAACTTATCAAGGTAAAGTTATTGCTAACTAAGATTAGTTTGGAAGGTTAGAGTTTTTGTTTAAATATGAACAACAAGTTTAATGGAGATTTAGACTAGTTGGCTAGAGATTTATGTTCAAGATTATGCTTAGAATGCAATTTTACAATGCTAGGAAGGAAATTAATATTCGTTTAATTGTTGCTAGGCATGGTAGAAAAAATTAGTATTTTTGCAGAAGCCGAGTACTTTACAAGAAAAGATTCGAGATGCTCTAAAAAAGTGAGTTGATACACTATTTTCGAACTATTTAAGTATATAAAGCTAAAAGTATGATTTGATGAATTATTTGGATGGTATGATTTTATCATTATCTTGTAAATGAAAGGTGTTTGTGATTGATACCACATTTGTAAGAAGTTTTCAATCTAATATATATAAATATATATATGTATAAATATGTAAATATTCTACTATGTATTAGCTTTCAACAAAAGGGGACAAGTCCTTTCATGTGATTTAGACCAAACCACCACATCATGAGATCATGTGTATGATGCATGTATGTTATGATGTAATGCATGTGAGGCTATTTCCACATGCTATACGATGCGAGAATGAACATACGATGCACACTATGTTACCATGTATGTGATGCTTGTTTCCGTATACTAAATGAGATGAGAATGAGCACAATGATATAGACTATGTTGTAAGATATTTGATGTTGATACCACATGCTATATGAGATAAGAATGAGTATATAATGAATAGTAAGTTGAAATTTATGTGATAATGATTCCATGTACTACATGAAATGAGTATGAAATCATGATTAAATGCTATACATTGAGAAAAATGCATGATCATGATGAATTGAAAGAGTAACGAAACTATTTTTGCTAGACAGAGAAAATATTGCTAAGTTAACCCAGGGGTAATATGGGGTTTTACTATTACCACTATGAGCAAAAGTGAGGCATTGATTCCATTATACTAGTGGGGTGGTGATCCCATTCCCAATATGCACCATGTAAGTCTAAGAGCAATAGGGTTTTAACATTGCTTAAGATGTCCGTGGGTGATGGGGGCGTAACTGCCACCAAAAGCTATCCAAGGATGATGGGGGCTTAACCATCATTAACTTATTAGGCCATTGAATGTATGTTGATTGATGTATGAGGTGTTTATTGATTTATTGTATGTTATGATAGAATAGCATAGAAATGAAGTTTCTTAGCCAAGTAAGTTTGCAAGTTTGTTCATATGAGATCTCAAGTTTAAGAGGTCAAATGAAGTTGATATATGGTAAAAATAACCCAAATTCTAGATATATATGAATGAAGTATTGAGACCTTAAAAAAAAGTCTCGATACCTGTGAAATAGAATGCTTAAAAAATATATTTTATAGAGGAAGTCTCGATACCTTTAGAAGAGGTATTGAGACCTTAGACAGAAGTATCAATACCTCCCTTGAAGGTATCAAGACCTCAGTTGCAAAATGAGACTTTTAAGCCCTTTTTGATGTGTACTTAGAGGTTTTATGCTCAAACTCATTTCTAAAGGTTTAGGTGACTTCAAATGGCTTTGGAAAGCATTACAAGGTCTGATTAAATGTAGTGTTCAATGATTTAAAGATTTAGCATTCAATTCAGGTGGTTGTAAGTACGTTGTAAAATTTAAACTATTTCCAATTATAAGTATCAAGTTATTGAGTACTAAAGTTATACATGCATGCTATTGAAAGATTATATTTGTGCAAAGCTTAATCCCCTTAACTTGATCCTTCATTGTATTCATTCATGAAATTTTTTATGACTCACACGTTCGTTTCTCATATTTTTGTTGTAGATTAGTGATTGCTTCTAGCAGTTGATGTCACAATGATGTAATCCATTCCTTTTCTAGTCGGTGATTTAGCAACCATTTGCAACCCAGAGGTTGAGTCATGTTTCATTGATGAGTCAGTCTTTATTTATATTTATGTTATGGATTTGTAGCCTTTCATGGCACTGTGCATATTTTACTGACTTATGTTTTATTGCTTGAAGGCCCATATGAGTGCCAAAATGCAAGTACATGTTTAAATTAGATAATTCTGAATTATGATTTGAAATGACCTGATATGAGTATGTGAGCTTTCCACATGTTATGAGGCAATATTCCATAATGAAATGATAGAACTTTTCCACATTTTATATGTGAAATCCTAACATTTCATCTAAGCGTAGGTTGGAAAATTTCCAATAAAGATGTACAAATTGAGTTATTTCTTCATAAATTTTTGAATTAGTTCTCAAACCATGGAATTTTAAATTTATCTTTCATATAGAGTTTTAATTGTGGAGGAATGATGGCTGAAAGATTAGATGAAAAAGGAAACTAAAAGAATGTGTTATTGCGAGTTAAAGCATGAAAGGTCGATCCTCATGAAGCAAGGGTTGATCTTTATGTGTTTTAAGGATCAAAATAGCTACTGGAAGTAAAAAGAATCAAGTCTTAAGAAGGAAGGCTCAATCCCTAGACAACAAGGTACTTGCAATAGGTTTTGCAAGTGGCTAGGATTAACTTGTATGGAAAGAAGGGTCGATCCCTATAAGAAAAACACTTAGAAAACTTTTTATAGACTTTAAGATCCACCCCTAATGGATAAATGGCCAATCCTTACAAGTTAGAATGCTTGGAATAGCTTCTGAAGACTCAAGGATCAACTCTAATGGCTAAAATGCTCGATCCAAACAACAAAGGAAACAAAAATTAGCTACTAGAAATGGTAGGATCAACATCCTAAGGACAAAAGGTAGATCCTAGCAAGTTTGGCAGAAAATTTAAAAGCCCAAGATCAACACGTAAGGGTCTTGGTGTCGATCCCAAGGCTTTAGCATGGAAAAAATATAAAATCCAACTCGAGCCCTAGATTTCACTTTTCAGTTTTCTAGCCTCTAACTCGTCTCTAACACCATCCAAACCCTCTCGCAACCGCTTCAAACGCCATTGGACAAAGATTCATCATTCCAAACTCAATTCTAAGGTAAGTTTTGGCATTTTTAAGTTTAAATCTCATGAATATAATGTAACTTTCGGCTTTTACAAATTTCAGCCCATTAAATCATTTCGAGCTAAGGATTTTAGGGGTTTTGCTTTCTAAGGAGGTTGTGAAAGTAAGGATACTTAAGGTTGTTTATTTTATGAATTGGGTTTGAAGTTGAGAAATTCATTAGAGGTTGTTATCTAATTTTCTACTCACGCCAGTATATGTATTGAATAGATAATATAATTGTTTAATTATGATTCTTGCTTTTAGTTTTTGTTCTGATTCTAGTTTATTTAATTTTTAGTAGTTTAAATTCGATTATTCGAATAAGATTAAAGAGTTTTAATTTTAGTACTTAGTAAATCAACACTTTTCTTTTCACTATATTATTTGTTTATGATACATGCACATGTGTGATAAAATCAAACAACAAAGTACAATGCATAAGTATAAATAGTGAAGAGTATATTAAAGAATAACCAAATTAAGAACAAATTTTTAAAACTCTTCACAGTAAAGTAAAATGCACAAGTATAAATAGTGAAGAGAAAAGAAAAAATGTAAAACGAATTTATACAAGTTCGACCCTTCATTGGTACCTAGGTCCTCCCCTTTAGCAAGCTAATGAGTTTAATACACTATTGAATGAATTCAATACAATGCCTTTTAAAGGTTCAAGAATAACCACTACGTTTTCAAGGTTCAAGCACAACCTTTTGAAGGCTAAGGTATAACCTCTATGCCTTTCAAGGATCAAGCATAACCTCTAAATACTATCCTATAGACGTTAAGGTATAACCTTTTTCTCTCTTACAAGATTGAACCAAATATACTTTTAGAAGGTGGGTTTTACTGAGCAAGTACAAGAAAGATAGAGTATGATGAATACAAAGATGTACACAAAGAATGGAGTGGTAGCATAAAGAATTTAAAGCTTAAAGATAACATAAAATCTAAGTAGAAGCGTGTGTTTTGCTTGCTCTGGCTTGGTTTCTCTTTATTTTTCCTTTTCTTTCCATAAAATTTGATTCTTGATCAAATGATGTTTTCTCCACTCATATAACCTTGTAAATGTTTTGGAGAAGTCCTTAATATAGTTATAGAAGCTTTAGAGCAATTGGAAAAGATTTGGTGAAAAAACTAGCTACTTTTCAAAGTTCAGGCACAAATTTTACTCACTACCTTTTGAAGGCTACAGTATAACCTCTATGCCTTTCAAGGATCAAGCACAACCTTTATATACTACCTTTTGAATTCTAAGGTATAACCTCTATCCCTTTCAAGGATCAAGCACAACCTTTAAATACTAGCTTATGGAGGCTAAATTATAACCTTTTTCTCTTTTACGAGATTGAACCAAATATACTTTTAAAAGGTGGGTTTTGCTAAGTAAGTACAAGCAAGATAGAGTATGATGAATATAAAGATGTATACAAAGAATAGGAGTGGTAGCATAAAGAATTTGAAGATCAAAGATACCATAAAAGCTAAGTGGAAGAATGTGTTTTGCTTGCTTTAGCGTGGTTTCTCTTTCTTTTTCCTCATTCTTTTCATAAAATTTGATTATTGATCAAATGATGTTTTTCTCCACTCTTCTAACCTTGTAAATGTTTTGGAGAAGTCCCTTTTATAGTTAGAGAAGCTTTGGAGCCATTGGAGAAAGTTTGGTGAAGAAACTAGCTATTTTTCAAGGTTCAAGTACAACCTTTGCACATAACCTTTTGAAGGCTAAGGTATAACCTCTATGCCTTTCAAGGATCAAGCACATCCTTTATACACTACATTAGGTCTCCATGACCTAGGTATACAATAAAGGATTTTCTTCACAAGGTATGCCTTTGTAAATTCTCTTCCTAAACTTTTTATACCTTTAATGATTTTAGTGAATATCTCATACATCTCCTTGATGGTCTCTACATCCTTGATCTAGAATAACTCATAGTCAAGTATCAGTATACTGGTCTTTGATTCCTTAAACTTGACTAGTGCATTTAAAACAATTTTTTAAAGTATCCCAAATTTCTTTTATTGTAGAGCACATAGCTATCCTGTTAAATTCATCTTCATTAAGAGCCCATAAAATAGTTGTTACAGCTTTTTGATTTAGCCATATCAACTTTTTGTCTTTATCATACCATTTAGCTCTAGTTTTAACATGTTTTACACTAAACAATTTTGGTAGCAATATGAGGTCCATCAACAATGATATCCTAAAGATCTAAATCACTAGATTGCATAAAATTTTCAAACCTCATTCTCCAGAACAAGTAGTTCCCCCATTTAAACAAAAGAGGCTACATCATAGATTGTCCTTAACCAACGAAGCTCAATGATGCCATGGTTGTTACTATAAGCTTTTTGTTCAAGATCTCTCAAAAGTGCTTAATTTTGCAAAAAACTTATGAACATGCTCTAATACCAATTGTTAGAAAAGATAAGCTTAAAATAAAACTAACAAGTGTGGGGGTGAACTGGTTGTTAAGTAAAAATTTCCTTTTTTACAAAACTTAGTTCAACTGTGAAAGAATAAAACAATAAAACAAAGTATAAACTTGATAAGTAAGGGGGAGCAAAGTAAAAAAGGACTTAGCAAGATTTTTATAAAGGTTCGCCCTTCCAATGCCTATGTTCTCTCCCTTGATAGTACAAAGAGTTTGAATCCACTATCAACTTACCTTTTCCACATGGTCAAACATAACATCTACAACTTGCCCTTTGTAGGATCGAGCGTAACCTCTACCAAGACACTACCTTTTCAAGTTAAAGCACAACCTTTACACAAGAATAAGCCATTTAAAGGATTAGGCAAAACCCCTTTACCTTTTTGCTTGGAGATATAACTAATACAACAGTAGATTTAAGTGAACCACAAACTAAAAACTTCTAGAAAGTTAGATAATGAAGTTTAGATTCAAAAAGGTGAGAGCTTCTGTAATGACCGCTCCTCAATTGCTACTAGGTCCGAGTCTCACGGGAGAACCCGCCAAGTCCAGAACAAGTCTTACTTAAAACGATAACTATTATTTCATGATCATACCATTAATCTATGAAATTACTTTAAACCATAAAACTCTTATAGTAAGAATTGAACAATAATCTTTGCAAATTGTCTAAACCTTTATTCCATATATTCAAAAAAGATTAGCACATCAAAACCTATAATCTCCAAATATACATTTGTATTGACACTATTGTCTAATTTCATAACAAGTTACACCATGACAACTCGACCTCCACCAGCGGAGCGACTCAAAATAAAGTACTATGAGAGGCCTTTACCTATCCGCGGCAGATTGCAAATGCCGATGTTATGCACGCTAGGCTGATCACTATCTGCAAAAGGGAAATAAGGGTGTGACACAGACTCATTGATCATCGGCTCCATGAGCAGGGCGTAGATGGGAAACAAGCATAAGGCAGATAAGTTGAATACTAAAATCGAAATAGTAAAACATAATCTTAAGAAACCAAATCATAAGTAGGATATTTGTGCCTCGTAAAAATAATGACGTATATCATAATACAATATTTTGCTTAGTAAAACGATGCCGAAACAATGTTTCAAAACCGAATTCAAACATCAAAAACATTGCTTGCCATACAAATATGTATAACGATATAAAGTAAGCACGTTCCCAAAATATGTGGCATGTAAAGAAGTCATAGTATACGGCCACGTAAAACATCTCATGTTCATCAAGTAAGCACTGAAAGCTTTTATTTAAACCAAGGGAGCTGCAAAGAAACCTCAACTCTCCACCATGCAAAAGAGTATGCATCGATACTCACAAGGCTCTTAAGTAGGTAAGTACGATAATTACTCGTGGACCCATTTCCACGTAATAACATCTGGGAGCTCTACTTCACTGGATCCCGACAGCCATGGCAATCTCAACAATGTTGACCGACATCGGAGAATAAAGTGGTCGCAATTGCGAATATCACTTGTGCGCTAGCCACATTAACAACCGTGGCCTTGCCATGTATATCACAGACTATGGCCCCAGCCACGTTTAACAGCCCGTCAGTGATCCAAAGGTTCTCTAGATAGAACTCCACTTATGCACAAGGGTCACACTTAATCGAAGTGACAGCCAGCCTACTTTTGACACTCTCGGTTTATCAAAACCATTTTTAAAACCAAATCGGATTTTTCCAAGGCTTTTCCTTTTAATCATTTAAAATCAAGGTTCAATAACCCTTTGAAATTACTTTTCAAGTTAAATTGCATGGTGTAATCACTTGTACAAATATCAGAATAAACAAAGCTCAAAACTTTTCATTTTAAACCATTAACAAATGCTTTTAGATATGCATGTCACACAAATACAAAGCATAGATTTTTATGTGAACATCGTGAAAGGCTTGTTTCCTGATTTCTAAAATCTTTACATATATGGTTCATCTATAGTTATATCCAAAACTCTTTTCAAACTAATTTGCATCCACAAACTTCTTATAGCTTCTACCAACTCATGCTTTCTACAATGCAATGTATAATTGTTGTAAATCCATTTTAAAATCACCTAACAACGCTAACAGCTCATGCTATCCACAGTTACACTTAAGAATGCCTCAATACTTACTAAGCAATCAATATATATAGCACAAAGATTTTAAATAGGCACCCCTTACTCACCTCACAATGGTGGGATATCACTTCGTCACATATTCAGTTACGCTTTTATAACGACCTCTTCCCTCGATCGCTACCGGCGCTTGAGACTTGCGAGTGGACTCGCCAAATCCAAACAAGCCTTAATTAAATCTCTAAACAACATCAAACATTACACTATAAATCATTCAAACCAATAATCACATTAATTAAAACATAACCATTTGTTACAAACATCTAGATTTGATCACTTTATACAACTCATTATAATATATAAACAATATTACATGACCTAAACTTTAGTCATCACATTTTCAGTGACTATTGATTCTTACAAACTAGACTATATGATACACAACGACCTCTAGCCACGAAGCAACTTTGAGTGGAAGTCTAGAGATGCCATTACCTATATTGTAGCCAACTTCAAGATGATGAACAAAATCTTAAAACTGATTACTTATCTGCTAAAGAAAGTAAAGTGGGGTGAGTCTCACAGACTCAGTGATCATCGACCCCGTGAGTACGGTGTAGACTGGAAACAAGCTAAATGCAGAGAATTGAAGGTTTAAAAAACATAAGAATATACATATACCAGCAATTTATTCAAAAATGGGAAGTTGTGCCTTATATGCAATTAAATACGTTCATGCTAATTAACCATTCAAAAACGGATTTAAAGTAATCAACTATCATCATGCATAGCAATAAATCAATGCTGTCACATAAGTAAGAAGGAGCAGTAGCAAACTATTATTTTTCATCGTGTAAAATCTACTTACGTAAAAACCAAAAGAGATTTAACTCTCGAGTAGGTACAAAATAGCAACACGTGGACTGTTTCCACGTCATATCATCCGAGAGCTCCGCTCCACCGGATCCCCACATGCCATGGTTATCTCAACGATGTTGGCCGACATCGAAGAAGAATCAAGCGGTCGCAACCGCATATAATCTTTTGTGGCCTAGCCACGTAAAATCACAAACCTTGACCCCAGCCATGTCTAACAGCCCATCGGCTACCCAAAGGTTCTCTAGCTAGAGCTCACTTGTGCACAAGGGTCACAATTAACCGGAGTGACAACCGGCCTACTCTCAAATCTCCCGGTTCAGTAAAACCATTTGAAAAATCAAATCAAGTTTTCAAAGGATCGTTTCAAACCATTTGCAAAACACCGATTATGGTCACATTCAAAAACCTCTTTTGTATCCCCTTGCTATGTAAATCTTTTTGCATAGGGTTAATGCCTAGTCCACATGGTGAATAAGAAATTATTCATTAGTGCACTTCACAAAATTCACAAGGCACATTTTTGACGTCAAAAATTGAAAAGCTTGCTTCCCGATTTTTAAATCTTTTATGTATATAAATCGTATATATATATATTATAATGCATAGTCAAGTCCATTTTAAACATTTGGCATTCACAATTTTCAAAGATCACTACCAGCTTATGCGTTCCACAATTTGCATTGAAAATAAATCATTTCACATTCACAAATACATATATACCTACATACCAATTTATAGGATATTTTGAAATAGACACCCCCTACTCACCTTAAAATTTTGGGATGCTAATTTGCTACCAATTCAAGTATATAGTTCCTGATTTTTGCTGGATTTTCCCCACTCCAAGACACTGGTTCTCACACTCAAATTTCCTTAGCTGCCACAATTAAACCACACCTTAAAAATCAATTTACAAACACACCTTCAACCAACTAACAAATTCCTACTTTCTTACCTTAGAACTCTTGAATCAACTCACCAATCCACCATAATTTCAGCTATGGGGAAGGAAAAGGAAAGAACTTCATGTAGAGGAAGGATAAAGGGAAGAAACAGGGAAGAAATGGAGAGAAGAGCTTGAGGTTTGGCTGATTATGGTGAAGCCACGGTTTGGGAGGAAGAATTTCTTCACAAGGTGCAAGTGACGGTGGGTGAAAGAAAGAAAGAAGAAAATACTTAATGACAAAGGAAAGAGAAAGTTCTAGTGTTGAACATGATAAGAAGAAAAAAAATAGAAAAGGTCTCTCCCTTTTTGGCCGGCCAAAGGGTGGAAGCATGAAGAAAATTCAAGAAGTTTCAAGGTGAGTTGGTTAGTCAACATATGTAGGTTTCTTTGTCTTTTTCCCTTTAATTCTTTTCCAATCCTTTCTTTACTGTACCAATTTATCCAACAACCATCACATGGATGATTGGCCATGTGGAAGAAGAATGAGAGAAAGAAAGTCAAGCTTCCTTTGTAGCTTTGACCAAGCTAAATAGTAAAATCACCATTTAGCCTTCCTAAGTTCTTATTCTTTTTATTGAGTCCTTCCAACATTTTTAAAATTTCAATTTTTCTTCTACTTCCTTCCTTGAGATGTATATAAATAAAATATGAAGTACGCACCTCATTCGCGTGTCACCATAATATTTAAATATATACTTACCCGATGGTGCTCTATTTCATCAACGCACACGGGTTCCCTCTAACCTCATTGTTTTCTTCCAAATTTTCCCTTTTCTTTCCCTCCTCCACTTGAATTAGTCATATAACTCTCTATTGTAACTAATTCCTCTGATAAATAAAATTTTAATATTTTAATATTATTTTATTCATAAAATATTATTTTATTCAAAAATATTCTTTTTACTTGTTAGTGTTCTCTAATGCTTAGATTTATGTCAAATAACCCTTCGTCTCATTAATAGAGTCTTATTAACTTTTAAACGAGGGTACGGGGTGTTACAGCTTCCTCCTTTGGTTATTCGCTATGGCAATCCTTTTCTGTTTGCACACTTCCTAGCAAGAACCAATCTTAATGTACTTAGGATTGATCATTCTCATTTTCCTTTCTTAGTCATACATTCATTATCATTTTTTATAGCCTACATTAGACTAGAACACCTTTCTTTCCCACTTAATCCTTACACATTCATATACATTAGACATAATTTTACTAATGGAATTCATATCTCTTACTTGTGTAATTGTTTACGTAACGTGTACCAGCAACTTGATTATATCATTAAGTGCCCATTTCAACCATCTTAAACAAGTTTCATCCCAAATCCATCTCATTATTTCATAACATTAACCATATATATATATATATATATATATATATATGGCAACAACAATCATTCCTAATTTACTCCATTAGTTAGAAGTTCACATGCATCATTATCTATTTACTTTCAATGTTTTATTTTTCAATCCACCATTCACATTATTTTTCCTATTCTTCCGAACAATCTACCAAGCAAACTAAACATTTCTAAATAGCTCATGCATGTTAGATTTCTTTCGACAACTACATTCACTTTCAACATACCATCACTAGGCATGACATCAAGTTCCATTCATCATATATCAACATTCTCAAGATTTTTAAACTTTTCACAACAACACATATCCACCATTTTCATTCATTTCATTTTTAACTCTCAACTAGCATAATTGTTTCCTAATCATACTCAAAACATCTTACCACCATTTCACATTGCATGCCTTACCTTTGTGATGATTTAGACCTTGCATGCAACCTCAATGTCCTTCCAAGGTTCCACCCGCCAAGCTGCCCACATTTTACACAATCATTTTCTCACAATATTCAACTAACCATAGATCTCAAAACAAAGTGCAAAGCTTACTGTTTTCCTTTCACTTGACATCCACCATGCACCCACGATTTTGAATGGCTTGCATGTCACCAAACTTCCTCCAATCGAGCCGATCTTTGCTGCCACAAGACATCTCCCTTAGTTATCTACCCATTTGCAAGGATTAATCAAGCTAAAAATTAAAATCCTTACCTTTCCTTGCTTGAATCACAAAACCATGCTCTGCACCTCCACCCACACTCTTCGGCTTCTCTCTTGAGTGTTAGAGACTCCTTGGTTGCTAGAATAGCACAAGGATACTAGATGAAGGAGGAAACCTCACGGTTCCTCTTGATCTAGTGCAACCCGAGCCTTTCCTCTCTTTTTCACTTTTTTCTTCTCTTTATTTCTTCCTCTCAGGTGAATTCCTGTCAAACTTCTTTTCCTCTCTTTTCTTCTCTAATAATTGGCCCCTTAAGCTTCTCCTAAGCCCCCCTCACATTTCTCTTTCTATCTTAAAACTTAACATTATATAGCCACACATTAGACCAATCACATATCATGCACATATTTTTCCTTTGTTTCCATTTGGCCACCCTCATAAGCCAATCAAAATTCATGCATCCTTACTCCTTTTATTTCATTTGGCCACCTTGCCACCCAATGGTGTTTCATGCACCAATTTCCTCCCTTGTGCATTGGTCCAATATCTATCCTTACTATACTCTCCCATTTAACCTCCCTTTATTATTTATTCAATCACCACCTTATTCCTCTAATCACCTTTCATGCACAAACTTTATTTTATATTTTATTAAGTCATTCTTCAAACCATTCAAGACACATGTATTTATATCCCCCTTTCCTCATTTGACCACTTAATGTACCAATCCCTTTTAATGCAAACAAGTTTAAGCCTATCATTCTTTTTTACTTTACATGATTGGGGGGCTCACATGTTCTCCACTAACTTCCTCCTTTTTTGCATGCCATCATTTACATGTAATAGTGAATTTTACATGTACATCTTATTATCTCACATTATCTACCTTTCTTTGTTTAATTAATGTCCACAAGTCCTCAACTTTTCCTTATTTACCATTTGTCCCACCAAACTTTTAATTCTTGCAATTTGGTCCTTCAATTATATCTTTTAAATTCCAATTTCCTTTTATCTTTCTTCCTTTACACATGTGCAAATAAAGTATCAAATCCGCACTATACCAAAAAGTCAGCACAATATTTAAGTATATACTTACCTACTCATCTTTTGTTTAATAAAGGCACGTGGGCCCCTTTTATGTCATTTTTCTTCGAAATCCATTCTTCTTCTTCCCTACTTAAATTAGTCATATACACGTTCTTCATGACTAATTTCAATCACAAATAAAATGTTAATATTTTAATAGTATTTTATTTCAAAATCCTCCCCTTAACTCCTCGGGTTCCAAAATGTCTTTTTTGTCCCAGTTCACTTCCGAATTGCTTTTTTATCTTACTAATTCATCCTCGATAAAATATTATTATGTAATTGTCATTTCCTCGCATACGAAATATTTTATTCTAAAATATTCCTCTCGCCTATCACTGCTCTTTCGCACTTCAATTCACATCCATAAACCATCTGTCTTGTCGATGATAACGTATTGGCTCTTATACGAAGGTACGGGGTGTTACAGCTTCCACAAAATAGGAATGATCAAGGAAGATTTAAGCTCAAGAAAGATCAGTGGAAGGATAAGATATGAACTTTAAGCTCTTTGCTTGCTCAAAGGTGGGAACTTCTGCTTTTAGTTGTTTTTCTAGTTTTCTTGCTTTTTTCCTTTTCAAGGATGAGTCAAAATCTTTCAAAATCCTGTTTTCTTCCTGCTTTAATGTCCTCAAGATTTATATTTATAGCCTTTGAAATTTTCTACCCATTGGAGTAAGTTTTGAATAATATCTTGTACATTCAAGCCAACTTGCACAATTCTGTCATTTTTGTATAATCAATTCTTTGTAGTTGAGTTGATGATTATTCATAAAGTCTGTAGCTTTTTGTCTCTAAAGAATCGATTCTTTTATTTTGAGGTGTCAATTTTTCTATAACTAAGCATAAAGATGACACCTTTACAATCTAGGAGAATCAATTCTTTTGCCTCAAGGTGTTAGTTATTAATTGTGGATTGAGGCCAAATTTGATTTCAAGCTCAAATTTTGCCACTCCACTTTTGTCTAGTTGTGCCATGCTTTTCTTGGGCACCATGTTTCTGAGTTGTACTTTTAGTGCTTCAAAAACCAACTTCTTCTCCTTATGAAATCAATTTTTACTTTTACCTTTTTTACTTTTGCATTCTCTCTCTAAAAGCAATTCTTTTTTCTCTGAGGTGTCGATTCTTAATAAGGTCTATAGCTTTTATCTTCCAATAACCAACTTCTTTTCTCAAAATCAATTCTTCACTGTTGATCTTTGCTTGAAAACTAACTTCTTCTTCTCCATAATCGATTCTTCTTGCAATTAAAAAAATATATTTTGCTTCATTTTCATTCAAGAATCAAGTCATTTCTTTTGAAAATTTTATCCTTGGGTTGGCACATTTAATTTTGAAAACAAGAGATTTTTAAGAAAATTAAGCGCATGATCATCCATATCAAAAGTATGCTCAAACAATTAAAGTGTTTTAATATATTTTCTATTAAGTTCAACTTTCACAATTTTTTGAGGATTTTCTTCATACTCAAAAATATCTTTCACTTTCAAAGCTCAATAAGTTCCATTAATTTTGTCATGTCAAAACAAAAATAAAGCTATCGATACTTTTGACAAAAGTATTGATACTTTTAGCTTAAAACATAGAAAATTATTTTAAAAAAAACTCAATTTGATGCCAAATACTTGGATATTTCAAAATCAAATGCAAAGGAGGTTTAAAACTAATTTAAGCAAGTTTAAAAGCTATTCAAGCAATTTCAAAAATCATTCAAGCAATTTCAAAACTCATTCAAGTAATTTTGAAACTTTTCACATAGAAACACTTAGGCACTTTAGAACTTATTTAAAAATAAATTTAAAAACAATTCAAATAAGTTCAAAGATTATTCAAGTAATTTTGATCATTTTTCACATGGAATAACTTATGCAATTCAAAAGCAAATGTATGGAAGTTTTAAACATTAATAAATTAAGTTTAAAAACACATTCAAACAACTTCAAAATCATTCAAACAAGTTCAAAGATCCCTCAAACAACTTTAAAGATCATTGAAGCAATTTTGATCATTTTTGTCATTTCAAAACTATAATCATTTTAAAGCTTATAAAGCTAACACTATCATAACAATTTCTAGCATAAATCTCTATCTTTCCAACAAACGCATTTATTTGAAACTAATCGAGTAACCCTTGTTCTTCTTTTAAAGCCAATAATTTACAAAACTTCAAACCCAAAGCTCTAATAATGAATCCTTAAACATCTTTACCTCCACAACCTTGTTGAAGAACAAAAACCCCCAAATCCTTAGCTTAAATTAGAATTAAATGAGCTAAAATTTACAAAGCCCTTGAGTTAGGTTGAAATATTGTGATTGAAACCCAAAAATGAAAAATCTTGGCTTAGATTTGAGTTTGGAAGGTTGAATCCTTGCTAGATGAAGTCCATGGAGAAGGTTTTGGAGAGGAAAAGGGAGAGTTTAGAGGCTAGTGGAGATGAAAAATGAGGTAAAAATCTTGTTTTTATGGTTTTTTTCTTGTAGCTTATTTTTGCGCTATTGTCAACTACTGAGTACCTTATAATCAAATTTTTAAATGCTATAGTCAAATATTGTCCTTGGATACTCAACCCAAAACTAAAAACTTAGTTTCTTTTGAACCTTTTTTGAACCCCTTATCCTAAGGTCTAGTTTTGGCCAGTAAGGGATGACTACCGAAGTTTTAATTTGCAAAATTCCATTCATTTAGCTTCCTTTTTCAACCATTCCTCCAACCATCATTCATTCATTAATATAACACAATAATACGGAGAGATTTACATCAAACGACAAGGGATTTTCATAAGTAATCGTCACCAATGCATAATTCACAAAAGTTCATATTTTCACCAAATTTTCACAATGTGAAAAATTGGGGTTTCACAATCAATCTAGTTTATTACGATAACACATCATCATAACATACATGCCTAGAATTAGCACCAATATAGTTTATGACAATAGAATGGAGACTTCCCCACCATTTATTTATAGTAGCATGCCTCATTAATTGGCAGTGAAAGCTTCCTTCTGTTGGTTCTCTCTTTTTATCAATTCACTGTAATCAAAGGAAGGGAAAAGGTGACATTAGCACAAAATCAAATTTTTTGAAAAGAAAAATTAAATATATACAAAGTTAATTTTAAAGAAAGTTCAATATTGAGAAAGTTGAATTGAGAGTTAATTTAAATGAAATTGTGAAGAGAACAACCGGAGAACACTAGTGAGTTGTGATGCTTTGGAAAAGTCATGGTTTTCTCTAGCTTTCAAGATTTGGAACATAAGAGCAAGGCGGATTTGGGTGCTAAGACTTTGTTGTGTTATGAGTTTTGTCTCCTTTCGAAGTTGCTCGCATTCCAATTCAATGGCTTCAAATTTCTCTCTTACTTGTCTTTGCCCATCCTTGATCTTTTTTTGTTCCTCGCTTATTTCTTCCATCTCCACCCGTAGCCTTTTCATGCGAGTGGTTAGGTTTTTCAACCTTGTTTTTCTCAGCTACAAAATAAAATTTCATGTAAGAGTCACACAATTTTAACAACTCAGCTCTAAATAAGATGTAATTAAGTTAAAAGTCCAAGCCAACCTATGAGGTATTGTTTAACAAACCATAGCTCGAATAATGTTCTCCATAAAAAGAGCTTTTCATGTATGCATACAAGCATATACACATATAATTTGCGAAGAAAACAAGTAATGGTATATTTTGCATAACCCAACTCTTTGATATCTTACCTAGACCAACTTAACTCAATGTCGATTTATTATTTTAACACCTAACTTGAGCAAATATCTTAACTCAATCCTGTACTCTTGCAAATTCCAGTGCTACCTTACGAAGAGGCAATTAAAGTTCTCTCTTTACAAGGAGAAGTCAAAATGTGACCAACAACCATGGGACCACCAATCGACAGCAAGCACAAGAGTTCTTTAAGCTAAGTGTGATTTGCATGCTTTTTTTCTTTCTTTGTCAATATAAGGGGTTTTGGACAACTATTGCCTAAACCTCAATTAGAGGAAGGAATACCAAAAGTCATTATTCAAAGGTAGAAAAAATTATGATTGAATTGTTGAAGGAAGATGAATTCGTGACTCACACAGTAATGAGAAGTTGACTCACAAGGTTACACCTCTCTTGCCAATTTCCTCACAAGCCTTTCAAGGTTTGGTTGTTCGTGGATCGATTGTAGCACAAATTTATACCTTTTAAATGTGCAACATAAACCTCGTATTCATAGGCAATTGAGTTACTCCTAATCCAAGTAGGATTTGCATAACTTTTATGCTAATTACAAACTTGGCTCAAGATTAATTGAACCATTCAATTAAGTCTATGAAGCTCTTAAATTCTTTCGATTAAGTCTTACTTAATCAACCCCTTTTTACATTCCCAATTAACATTTTTAATGAGTGTGACACATTAAGTTCTATGGTAATACATGTAAACAACAATCTAAGTTTAACTTAGACTAGATGAATCAAAATCCTTTGCATTCATCATTAATTCCCCAACTGATTAGTTCATATTTTTAAGTCAATATTGACACCTAGTAATACATCACTACACTAATGTTAAGAAGAGTAATAGTTGTCCGACTCAACCTTTCAGTACACAATTTTACCGTGTAATTATTATCCCTTCATCATCTAATATATTGACAAGACAAGAGAATGTCACTTAATTGTAATAACCAAACTCATCAGAGATTGGATAAATCATTTTTTCAACATCTCCACTTACCTAGGCATATGGCTTCAATGAGTTATTACTTATAAAGGTGGTATGAGATATCCCCTTAGTCCAACTCAAAGTGATGAATCCTTAATTCATTATTGACTTACTTTCATGTATTTCAGGTTATACCTAATATCCATCACTTCCCTTTCTGAACATCATTGATTAGGACTACCTCAAGCAGTTTCAAAGAATAACATTTCAAATAATAATAGTTGGCAGGGAAGTGATTATCAAAGCAGTGGCACAAGCCATACTTATATAATGAGTGGCTTCAAATTGCTTGATGGACTATATAAGGAAATTGATTCTGCAATGGCAAATTTCCGATGGGGAGGGTCTGGAACTAATTCAAAGATACATTGGAAAGCACTATATGTGCACGTCAAAACATTCTGGTGGAATGGGATTTAAGGACGCACACAACTTCAATCAAGCTATGTTGACAAAGCAGAGTTGGCAATTGCAAATAAAAATTCTTACAATTGCATATAAGGTTTTTTTTTTTATAATTAGGAGAGGGGGGATTCAAACTCTACTCTTTAGGTAAGGGGATAATACACCAACCAATGAGCCAAATGCTCGAGTGCTGCTTATAAGGTTTTTAAAGGAAGGTATTTCCCTCATGGAAGCTTTTTGGATTCCCCAATGGGATCTAAACCAAGCTATTTATGAAAGAGCATCAAAGAAAGCCAAAGTCTTATCAACCGAAGTGCTTCCTCGAAGGTTGGTGATGGACAAAAAATCCAAGCAAAATTGGACAACTGCATACCTTATGACACTTCATGTTTGGTTGTAGATTATGTAGACATAGTGTCAAACTCCACAAAGGTTAGTGAATTTATTTCATATGACCAAATGACTGTGGACATAGAAAGGTAATCTAATAAAAAAGAGAATAAAATTTCACACAAAAGGTAATCTAATAAAAAAAAGAATAAAATTTCACACAAAAGGTAATCTAATAATCTTAAGTCTAAAGATCATTTACACAATTGTTACATGAAAATTTGTTCCAAACACTTAATGATATACCAAATGCAATTCTAAGGTTATATTCAATAAACTTGTTCTTATAACAAAGACCCACATGTTGTTCAAACATCTTATGAGATCTATCCTATAAGATCAATTACACACTTCATAAGTGAGAAACAAAACCATATGACAATTATCAATATCCATTTTTTTTTATAAAACACATCATTGACTAATAACAATTTCGAATAAAATACTTTGATGTAATAAGAATTTCATAATTATAACTGTTTATAATTCCTTTTGAAAAGAGACATTTCATCAACTTTATTTCATCTAATAAACATCTACATGTCTTATGAAAATAAAGAATGTCTTTTATTAATTATTACCGGTTGTCTTGCAAGGAATGCTCTCAAATCTCATATTAAGAATTTGTGCGAATATGCTATTATATATAGGTACATCAAAGTGGACTATACTTCATTCATAGGTGTAGACACCCAAAATAGATAACAAAAATTGAAAGCAATTGAATCTAAACAAGGATCTAGAACCATATTAGAGAAAAAAAAGAGTTTAAGAAAATTTCCAAAAAGAATAATAGGAAAAAAAATAAAGAAAAACATAAACAAATAGTAAAAATAAAAATGAGAGATATGGTAGAAAGGAAAACACTGATAGACAAATAAATATAAAAAATAATAGTAAAAAAATTTAAAAAAAGAAAAGAAAATAAAAAGAGAGAGAACCGCAATTTTCACAAAGAAGAGAGGCCAGCTCCAAAAGCGGCCAAATTGGCCTTCCCTAAGGAAGGGCCTGCTTGTTTTTAATCTATTTCATTTTTGTTTAATGTTATATTGTACATTTAGCATGTAAATTATTTAATTAAATATGAATGATTATTTTGAATTAATCCCTACGATGGAATTTTCCTTGAAATGTGTAGAGACACAATTTCAATTTAATATTTTCCTAAGGGTGAGGAAATTTTATTCCAATACTAAATTAATTCAAATGATCATTAATAATCATTAATAATTGAAATTTTGTTTAATTAAGCAACAGGGATAAAAACAATAGTAAGTATAAAAATAAACATAGTTATAATTCTAGAATGGTGAAGTAAATACATTGGTAAAAATAATAAAATGTCTCTTATAAAAAGATGATGAAAAAATAAGAATATCATAAAAAAATGTGTCCTTGTGTGTAATTAATAGATAAAATGGTAGATAAATTAATAATGGCGATAGTTAATTAATTTACTTTAAGAATTATAAATTATAAAGAAAGTGTATATGTAAAAAATAATAAAAAATAGAAACAAATAGAGAGTGAGAATATATTTTTCAAAATATATTGATAAAATTAAAATATATTGATAAAAGTAAAGGACACCAAAAAAGTAAATATATTTTCCCTTTATCCAATTTTGTAACATCAGCATTCCTGATTGTGTTGCATGCCAGATTATTATTTTTTGCAAGTAATAAAAGTTTCCGATGATGAGGTTTTTTAGAGAGAATTGTAAAAGCAAGTTTCTCAAGAGATTTCCTAAGTGAGGAAATATTCTTAGATTTCACCAATGCGTTGGAAGAGTTTGGAAACTTTTTTTGATACAAAGATTTCGGTTCAATATTTAATAAAATAAAAAACTTGTATTATCCATTCCATGAGTGCATCATAAGCGTTAATAACATTAATCTGGTTCCTGATTGAAAATCTCTAATGATAAAACTTTCTCAGGAGAATTGTGGAGACAAGTTCTCAAGAAATTCCCTAAATGAGGAAATATTCTTAAATACTACTTGAGCATTGGAAGAGCTTAAGGAAGTTTTCCAATACGAGGGTTTCATGTATATCTCGATAATTACTAAAATAACAAAAATAAAATTTATAAAAATTTAAAATTGAGTCATCCTCATAAAACATCAAATAAACCCAATGACAGAGCCTCTTCAATGGAATAAGCATGTTTTTTGAGTACTTTCGAGGTGAGGAGAACTTCTAAAACCCCGCCAAAGAGTTGCGAAGGCTTAGGAAAAGTCTCCAATATCCGATAATGAATAAGAAAAAATGTACTGAATCGTAATTTAGGGATACAAGTAAGTATGAAGTCACAATTTTTTAATTAAGGCTAAAATAAGATAACATATAATTAAATGATAGCATTCTTTGAATGGGCGCTATGGGGGTACTAACACCTTCTTCATACGTAACTATACTCTTGAACCCTAACTCATTTAGGTATACTAATCTTGTCATTTTTAATGAATCTAATTCAAGTTTAAGATCTCATTAGAAAGTATAGATTCAATTAAGTAACTAATCACAGTTGAACTAAAAAAATTAATAGGTGACTCCCTAAGCCATGTCGAGACGGTTGAGTTCTTGAACTCGCACGTCGTGATAATAAGTAAAATGCAGGTCTCCATAATTGCTATCAGAGCAATCATTAGTCAAAAATGTTGGAGCTAAGTGCTACATCATGTGTGCACGGTGGGAGCCAACACTAGAATCTCATATTCCAAGTGTGATCCCAGTTAAGTGTATGATATCTTGAGTTTAACGGGGGTGTCTGGGCCTCAATTTCACATTGGGAAATTGAGCGTTGGCTATGGTATATATATATATATATGGAGGTTTAAACTTATACTGGCAATGCATCTATCGTTGACTTCACAATAAGACCTTTATAAGTGAAAACCGACCACATCTCGCAAGTTGGATATTGGTTTCCATGCAATCAAATAGCAAGAACTAAGAAATAAGGGTGCCCAACGAGATATCGTAATGGTAGTAAACTTACTTCTTCTAAAAAGAGTATGTGTACAATTGAGAGTGATTCCAAAGAATGCGGTGAAATTGACTACTTGCCTTGACAGTGCTTCATGGAAATATTTCATGTTAGAGTAAATATAGTTATGACACTTACCTAAAAAATTTTCTGAGCCCGATCTTGATCATGATGATATATATTTATCACGAATAAGAATAATACTGAAGATGATATAATGGCGCCAAATGAACATACCTGATGAGTTCTGTTTGAGCTTCTGGAATGCTTCCTTGTTGCATCGGCGAGCCTGCAGCTCCTCCTGCTTACAGGGAAAGCAAGCATGTTTCCTTTTCCTTTCTTCCCCATTCTTTCTGAAACTCTTCGGTTTGATCAACGATTGAAGGTTTTGGTAATGTGGCATTCCTCCCTGCCAATGCATACCAATATATAGACTCTCGGTTGTTGACTAGACGTAATGCTTACTTAGCACTTCAATTCAAGATTACTAAGAGTAATTTTAAAAGAAACGACGAACACACCCTTAATTTGTTATTTTTTCCATTTATTTTACATTTTTCTTTTACCCAAGAGTTTTCATAACTATAAAATTATGAGATTTGGTTAGTTGTGAGCTTTAAAATCATCTTTAATTACTATAAAATTAAATTTTAATTAACTTATATTCTAATTCAATTACATACTAAACAATTCAAACTTATCTTTAATATAATTATATACTAACTTTCAGTTAAAATTAATTACTTACCATTTATTTAAAGAAAGGGTTTAGTTATAAAGAAATCGATTAAAACAAAAAGAGAAAGAAATGGGATAAGGAGAATAAAGAAAATAATTAAACCAGATGAGGGTATTTTTAGTGTTTAAGCTAAACTTTTAACAACTATTAACTTAACTAATGGAATCATAACATCAATTACCTTTTTCATGAGAGTTAAAGCGCGTTTTTCAAACTGATGGTGGTAGGTTTATTTTCAATGAATCCTCATTGATGACGACTATTTCCCCTAAATTGAATTAGATATAACTTGATATATTCTAAAAAGCAATCGAATCAAAATCCAACTCGATTTAATTTAATTTGAGAGTAATTAATGATGATTTAAGAACTAATTGAACCTTATAATGATGATTTATAAGTAATTAAATCGCACAATTTTTTCCCTAAAATGAAATATCAAAGAAGTTATTTTGTCTTTTGGTTTTAAAGTTCACTTAGTAACCAACACCCGTACTTTTTTAAGAAGGAAGGGTAAGTGGAATGCCCACTAAAACTTAGGGATCACAATACCTTTTTTTTTTTAATATGTATTTTATCGAGTTAAATTTAAATAAATAAACATTTAAAAATCAGTACACTCAAACTTAAAGAACAATCAAATTTGAAAAATTTACCAATAAAATTAAAAACAATGACTTCATATAAGTTATTTATAAATTATGACTTGAATCTTAACTTTTCTAACCGTTGCACCAAAAAAGAAATAATTATGCCACCAAGAAATCCACCAACTTTAATTATTTAAGGGGTCCACTTGCACAAGTCAGGTAAGAGGGCAATCATGTTCTACTGATCGCGCGATACCGCAAATTGTTCGGACGTGGTCGACCAATTGCGAGCGATCCGTTGGCCGAGCTACTTTGTCTTCAAGCTATTGACTCTCATTGCTAGTATCTCTTTTTCAGTTCTTTTCAATCAAATTAGTGAATTCCCACAATTCATAATTAACTTTGCACATGGGCGGTGGAGAGTACTTGACTAACAAGGAACAATGACGACGAATTTGGTTCGACTTTTAATAATATGAGGTTAACAAATCACGACGCAGTATTGAAACAATGTTGATTCATGCCAGCAATCATGCAATTTCCTGGTAATTTGTGTCCTTTTTTCTTCTTCTGGTCAGTACCATTAAACAATTGACGCGTGAGTGCGTATTCATGCCGCCCAGAGTCAAATTGTTAGGAAATGCATGTATAATTAATGACAAGGGATAGCACTTTGAAAGAATCAAACAATGAGTAAGCTAGGCCGGCGGTGGGAAACTCACCAAGATCCAAAGAAGTACGCCACGTCCGCCGGCTACCCACCTCGATCCTTTACTCCATCTCTTCCTTATTTCCTTGCCTTGCAGTTAACCTTGTGTGTGGAGAGATGAGAATATCATGTCCAAGCCTCGAATGAAGCTCGGAGTGATTTCCCCTCCGGCGGCCCATCTCCCTCTCTGCAAACAGTGAGTCAGAGATTTTGGAAGGAAACTCAATCTCAGACCTCAAATCTCAGGTCTTCTGTTTTCGCCCTCGCCCAAGGCGCCCAAATTGTAACTGTACGGGTCAGGTTCCCCTGGATGCCTTTGTAAACCAAATCTTTGAGTAATTTCTTGTTGATCAATGAGAGAAAAGAAAAATCTTCTGTTCGACAGAAATTCCAACGGCTGCAATTACGCATCACCAAAAATTAACATCTTTCTTTACGAATCAGATTGATTTGACGTGTATTAAAAACTCTTAAAGAGAAAGGAAGCAATCCAATTGAATGCAAGAAATGGAAATAGACAAGAAGAGAAAAAAGAAAGAAGAAAACTTTGAATGAACAGAACCGATCCTAATCCACTCATTTTGAAATTCATTTTTTCTTAAAAAAAAAAAAAAGGAAAAAGAGAATCTCAATATATAAGACCATTTACACAAAAAGAGAGGAAAAATGCTTTCACCAATCAGAATACTTTGCTTTCTGTGGTTTGAGAGAGAGGTTGGTTTTGGGGAAATATGGAGGCTTCCAAGGGAAGAAAAGGGGGAACTGAATGAAGAAGAAGAGTGTTTACGGGTCTTCGGCGGGAGGTGAAACGGCCAAAGGAGGGACTCAAACGATTTAGGTTTTATTTTCAGATTGTATACTGAGAGTATTAAACGACATCGTTCGTTTAAACCGTCATAAGTAAGCAAACGCTACCTTGCTCCATAGCTCGCCTCGTTGGATTATAGTTAGTAAGTGGCGGTCTTTCGTACCCACCAATGGCATCATGTCTTTCGTTGACCTGTGTTGACCGAGGCCTGTTTTAGTCCAATCTTAGCCTGTGGCCTATTTGCAGTATTAGGCTTTAAAAGGGGACAAGCCCAGTTCACATCTAAAAATTAAGATAACCACTTTATGATATTTAATAAATAACTTTTTATTAATTACGAATTTATTTATTCAAAATAAAAAAAAATTAACTTTATTTTTTTATCTATTTAAAATATATTTTTAAAAATATAAAAAGTGTTTTTATATAACATAAAGTTTATAATTAATCATAAATCATAAAAAAAGTTTCACAAATAATTTATAAGTAACACATAATTCATAAATAGTTCATAAATTAACAATTTCTATTTTCTATCAATGTAGCAACTATTTGGTTGCTAACTCTACCCATGTAATTGTCATCTAATGCTCTTTTATAAGTATATGAACTCATTTTTTCATCATTACTTCTTTCTTCTTGACTGTTAAAGATATAATTGGGATTGCAATCACATCTGTCAAACTTTTCGTCTATAACACCACACTCTCTAATGTAGTTATGAATTGTTGTTGTTGCAACAATAATCTTTTCTTGTTTTAACAACAGAAATGGCTTCATATCACGTAAAATATGACACATATTCTTCCAAACTCCAATTATTCATTCAATGACATTTCTTAACAAAGAATGTGCATGGTTGAATGTTTCTTCTACGCCTTTTGGCTTATTGCAACCTCTAAAATCAAGAATGTGATATCTTTCATCTTTATAAGGTGTTAGATACCTTTTTATATTAGGATAACTAGCATCCACTACATAATATTACCTAAGAAAAAAGTTAAAGGTTTCAATATTAGTTCATTATAAAAATTCAAGAGATAAATATATAGAATGACAAACTTTGTATCATAAAAATTATAAGTTATACCTTCCAGAGGGTGAGGGAACACGCTTTTCATTTCTTCAAGCACAGTTGAAAATATGCAAGTGTCATGTGTAGTGCCAGGATAACCAACAACCATAAAAGTGAATAGCATGTCAAAATTACACACTAGCATGACATTGTATGTGATATCCTTTTCGACCAATAAAACGAATTTGATCATTTGCAAGAGGAATAGCAGGAACATGTGATTCATTTATAGCACCAATGCACCCTTGAAAAGAAAGCCAATATCGACGATCATTTTTAATTTTAGATGGAACTTTTGTAAATTGAAAATCTAGAGCGTTGACAATTTTCATTGGCTAGTAAATATAAACTATCTAACACTTCACTAAACTTTCTACTTACAGCCTCTTCCAATTTTCCAAATTTATTTTGGACATTACAATTTGTTTCGTTGTGTGCACAAGCCCAATGAAACATAGCGACTACCTCCAATGCCGTCATGTCTTTAGATGGATGCAACCATCCCTTATTTTTCAAAGTATTTGTAAGTTGCAATATAGCATATGATTCCATCCTAAACATTCTATAACTTTCACCCGGAGTTTGTAAAATTTCACGTACCCAATTTCATCCATCAGAATAATTGAATCAGTTTCCTTATTTCATTAAGTGTTTTATGTGATATACTATTGCAATAGCAGCTCCTTCATTCATGTTTAGATAAAACCTTGCACATTTTCTTCTTTTTTCAACTTGTACTAATGATTTGACTTCATTAGAAGACATCTGATTGACAATATCAAAATACATAAGTAGAAATCCAAATATATAAATTAAAACAACAAAGATTATTTAAAACAAATCAAATAGTACAAATAACAATTCAAATAAATATAACATGGATAATGACAAATTCTTTCATACACTAATTCAATTACACATAACAAGTAACACAAATACAAAGAGAACGTAGTTTAGAGTTGAACCTAAAATAAACAATCATAAACCAATCAACTATTATAACGACCCCTTTTCCCGATCGCTACTGGAGCTTGAGTCTCATGAGCAAGTTCGCCAAGTCCTAAGCTAGCCTCCACAATTATCAATTTATCAAACCATAACACATCTCTCACTATAGCCGACCTCTCTCATTATTTCTACTTTTGTGTTTATATTCAATTGTACACATATATGGGCAGGACCTTAATCAATGAATCTTTAATCTAAATTCACATTATTCATCCTTATTGTTCACAATAATCTAACATGCAATCCATAACCTTTCAACTAACCAAATTCAATATAACATAGCACACCCGCATTACATGATTACCTTTTGATTTTACCTTGAATTCCACATGCAACTCTATAAGTCCTCACATCCTCAGTCACCATTGTTGCCACAAGAACAAATAATTGATACGCATTTCATTTTTTTCCTTTCCACTTATGAACTCAAGGTTAGAAACACTTACCCATCATTTGTCTTGCTTTAAACCACCATACTTCTAAGGTTAACCCCCATGCATGCACCCGGTTCTTTGAATCCTTAAAGATCCTTGCTACCATAAGCATAATCTCACATCACAACCGATTCACAAGGCATGCATTCAAGCCAAATAACAGCTTTTACCTTCCTTACCCTTAAATCACTAAGCCGAACCACCACTTTCCTTTAGGCTTTAACAATGGCGGATGGAAGAAAACTTCTCAGTTTTCCCCAACTTCTCCAAAGTTGATCCTCTTCTTTTCTTTCCTTCTTTCTCGTTGCTTTCCTCTCGGGTGGAGCTCTCAAGGCTGATCCTTTCTCTCTTTTTCCTCTTATAGGCATAGGGTTTCACAAGCCTTTCCTCACTTATATTTTTTTCTTTCATTCTTTATCTCTCATTGGACCAATTTGTCACCCACTTAGCTTTCATGCACCAATTTTCTCCTTTATTCATTGGTCCAACATCCACCTCCATTCACTCTTTCTATCCGCCACCCTCACTATCTTATCTTTTCTCTCTTCATTCTTTATTTCACCCACCACTTTGTCATCCAATCACATGTCGTGCACAACCTTTACTTTATATTTTATTTGGTCATTCATTAAACTATTCAAGACACATGC
>NW_018397276.1:1319912-1333071 GCF_002168275.2 Theobroma umbraticum
ATAGTTGCTTGCTGCCTCCTCTTCAAAATCTCTGAAAAAGGCTCCTTAAATAGGGTCCAAATAACCTAATTTCCGAAATCCCGTTAACTTCTTTTATTTTTTGGAAAGTCGCGCAGCGCTCCGCGTTACTCTCCAGCGCCTGCAGCGCTGAGCCCTCTGGAAATTTGTATGTGTGCTTCCTTTCATCAACGCTCCTGCCTTATTCTCCCAGCGTTGTGGCAGTCTATCAACTTCAAATGTGAGTTTCACCCTGATATGTTAGGAACTGGGGAAAGTAGTAAACATAAAAGTTTTATCCCTGTCTCTTAACTTTCCAATGGATTAAGAATCACATCAATTGGACTTCTGGATTGAAAGATTTGCTCCAAATACCGCATCATATTCAGTCTTTACATACTGCTGCAGTGGTCCGACTTTGACAAATATTTTGACCATGATCCAATCAGAACTGGGCAAATTGGTAAACATAAACATTGTATCCCTTCTTCTTATAATTCGATTGGTCTAAGAATCAGCTCATTTGGAGTTTTTTAGAAAGAGATATGGTCAAAATACTGAAACATATACGAATGAAGCTATTACCATACTTGCACTGATTTTCATCAAATGAGTCTTTTTCATCAATTTCCTACAAAAGCCATAAGAGAAATTAGCAATAACTACTTTTAAAGTAATTTAAAATAAAATAACCTAAAATTTAACTAAAATAACTTAAATTAATCACTTAACAAGTAATCAAACTTAAACTAAAAAAAACACCTAAAATGCTAAAATTCGAACCTAAAATCTCAAAGATCTAGCTACTTAAACTCTCAAAATGAGTCAAAATAACTCTATATAATAGAGTTATCAACATCTGCATGAAGTATCAATATATTTAGCCCAAAAAGGGTTTCTGATGAACATTTATAGATACATGTTCATAATGTTCATAATGTTCATAATGTTCATAATGTATTGATACAAATTTTTCAAAACCAAAAATATCGATACATTTTGCCAATTTTTGAAACAATAAAAGGGGTAAAAAGGTGTTTTCATATCCCACAGTATAAATATGACCCCAACTCCAAGGGTTTTTCATTCTAAGTTGTCTCTTATTAGTTTTTCAGCAACTCTAAGCTCTCTCAAACCCATTTTCACCCAAAATCATCATTTTGGAAGATTGAAAGCTTGGTTTTGTGTTTTTCAAACAAGGGTGACATCTTTCAAATTTTAAATCTTGATTTATGGATTTTCCAACACTAAAAATATTATTTTTATGCCCAGATTTTTTGTTGAACACTAAAGCTCAAAGATTTTGTGATTTTCATTATCATCAAAGCTCACCTAAGGTAAGGATGAAATATTTATGGGTTTCTAAGCATGGGTTTTAGCTAGAAAGTTAGTTTAGCTAAAAGTGAGTAGTTTCAAAATTATCTAGAATGATTATTACTAGATTTTTATTTGGAGGAAATGATTGTGATGATTGTTGTTTGATTGGAACACTTGAAAACTCCACAGATACACCACTTTCGAATTACTTTGATATGTAAAGCTAGCATGATTTCTACAAAAAGGATTATTTCTGTATATTGAAATGATATCTCTAAAATGCTTTATCAAAGGATTTGAGTTTCAAGAATGAAAATGATTTTCTAAGAAAAATAAATTCTTAGCGATTGTGATATAATTGATACAATGGTTTTCAAATTGTTTATGAATTTATTATGTATGTAAATATTATACACATGTATTAGTTTTCAACAAGGGGGGACAAGCACCTTATGTTTGAAGTCCACTCGATTACTCCGATCTTTAGATTAGTGTGGGTGTGAGAAATAGTATGTTTATTTGTAGATGCTGTGATGTGCATGTTTGGTATAATGAATGCCATAAAATTATGTATATGATGTAAATTCCATACACCATATGGGATAATTAAGTATACATGATGTATACTACAAGATTGTGTATATGATGTAAATTCCATATACCATATGAGGTGATTAAGTATGCATGATAAATACCATGAGATTATTTATATGATGTATATTCCATACACTACATGAGATGATTGAGAAAGCATGATAAATGCCATGAGATTATGTATACGACGTATTGTCCATGTACCTCATGAGATGAGTAAGCTTGTATGTGAAGGACATTGTACATACCTAATGCTACGAGTATGAGAACTCCATGAGTGTGATTAATTCCACTTTCACGAGGTACAAGTGATGACTTCACCCTTATGATGCATCATAAACGCTTAAGGGCAATGGGGATATACGTTGCTGACCCAAGGTGATAAAGGATGTACCATCACACACTATTAGTTAAATGTTAATGGAATAATCATAATTATTATGTTTATGATATTTTGCATACTAATGTTGTTTGAGTATTGTTCATTATTTGTACTCTATGATGGCATGTGAATGTGCTTAATGAAGAAGACTAAGCCTTAAAGAACCTCTCAAGAGGTCAGGGAACTTGCCTAAACAAAGATGCCAAAATAGGATATTTTTGGGTATAGTATGAAGGATATGAAGACAAATGCATAGTCAAGATAAGAGTCATCACCCCAAGTGATTCAAGGGGAAATATCTCATTAATTCTTGGTGGACATTAGCTTAATCAAATCCTTGGCCGAGGTGATTAGGAGATTATGAAATGAGTTTCATAAGTCTCCATAAAGTTAATGATCTAACTACAAGAACAAATATGGAGGTTAGTAAGAGTAGGCATTGTACTAAGCTCTTATCATCTCTAAGATATGTGATGAGGGAATGAATTACACTGATAAATTGTACACCGAAAGGTTGTCAAAAAATCCTTTGACTCTCTTAACAATTGGGTGGTCCTGATGCATTACTAGATACTAATCTTGGTCTATGGAATTGAATTAGGTAATTTAAAATAGTATATGATTCAGTTAAGTTAATTAATTAATAAAATTATAATTCAATTCCATTACTAACATGTTAGGAACCTAATGGGTCACAAACAAAGATTGCAATTTGGATTAAATTGAGAGTGTGATGAATTAAGTTAGAGTTTAATCAAGTTATAGGTTTTAACTACTAAAGACGTAATTAAAAAATTTTAATTAGGCAGTAGTTAAATATTATAATTGTTATAATATTAAGGACTTATTTTTCAAATTTTAATAAGTCTAATGATAAAATTAAACCTAGATATAAATATCACATTATAGCCACTCTTTTTTGTGGCAACAAAAAAAGGAAAGAACTAATTGTTTTTCTCTTGAGTGTCGCCACTCTTGAGGTGGTTTTTTAGAAAACTTCTCAATTGATTCTTTAATGGAAATCAAAGAAAAAAAGAAGACAAATCATTGTCCACTTGCTAGCACAAGCACGTGGCATAAAAATCTTTCCTTGAGAAAGATCCATTGCAATTGTGTGTGCAACAATAAAGGCCAAGCGTTTGAATGGATGGGATTCTTCCACACAAGAAGATGTTCACAATTTCAGCACCAAAAGGAATCCATTTGATTACGGTATCATTTGGAAAGGTAAAAACCTTTTTCTAATTTTCTATGGTGTTTAACTCAAGTGGACAAGGTGTGGAATGCAACTACAAGATGGCAACCGATGTTGTCTCTCTTTTCTTTAAAAAAGTTTGAAGAAGGAGAAGAGAAGTGATGGCTAAAACATTTTTAAGGAAAAGTACGTTCTTTTATTTTCTTCCAATCTCTTCTCTTTCTATTAAAACTCTTACCTCAAAAGTTTAATCAAAATGAAACACCTTTGAATCAATCTTGACTATCTATTTAGAGTCTTGGAAGCATCAAACATGCTCCATAATTATCACAATTAAAATTAAAGAATAAATAATTTAATTCTTTAATTATCGTTTAGAGTTCTTAATAAAATAAAACTTTTTATTGAATAATAACTTTTATTTTATTATTATTCATCTTTATTTATAATGAATTAATAATAAATAAAAGAGTGATAGTCAAACATGGAGTTTCCTTTTATCAACATGGATGTCTAGATTCATTTTGCAAAAATCCTCCTAACATTATCTTAATTTAAGACAACACTTGTCTTTAATTAAGACAAAAATATTTTATCTTATCTGAATTGAGACAAATATGTTTTCTTGTCTTAAATTAAGACAAATATATTTGCTTGTCTAAATTAAGACCAAACATGTCTTTTCGTCTAAATTAAGACAAACATATTGAAGCTGCCATTTTTGTACACAATTCAATTAATCAAATTAAAACATGAATTCCAACTTAAACAAGTTAAATTCTAAAAAGCTAAATGGGGAATCTATTGAGACATAGATACTCCCACCTCCAATAAACTTAGAATTACTCTTAATCTCATTAAAAATAATTCTAACTTATTAACCATGAAATCACTCCACCATAGATTCATGGTTGCACTCTTAGATTAACTATAATTATAAGAAACAATTCAATACTTGATATTAATTATTAGTTGTCCAATTACAAATCTTATATTATGAACCCTCATAACCATTCAATGATAAAATGTGAAATTATCGTTTTACCCTTTATATCAATTATGTTCCCTAGTTTCAAATTTCATCTAATTAGTGACCTAATACTCTAGATCTGACCTTTTGAGTATCAATATGTGATGAATAGTTAATTCATCAATCCACTAGGCCTAGATTAATGACCAATCTTCATGTAATCACTAGAAGTGATGTTAATGCTATGATCTCCATTATCTGGATATATGTTTCCAAATGTTCATCTAGATTATAATCCCAAAATATAAAGTCTAGATCAATGCTTTATGACGATCATGCTCATGGTAAATCAAAGATTATAAGAACATTAAAGACGAGTCCACTATCCATCAAGATTTCGCTTCTACTATAAGCAAATGCGTGGGTATGAGAGATCAATATTTATGTAATGGTAAAACTTAAATTTGACATAATTCCAGTTCATGTTATAATGTCATTACTCAAAGTCAACCATTTCAATGATTTG
The DNA here is from genome assembly GCF_002168275.2 of Theobroma umbraticum. Taxonomy (NCBI): domain Eukaryota; kingdom Viridiplantae; phylum Streptophyta; class Magnoliopsida; order Malvales; family Malvaceae; genus Theobroma; species Theobroma umbraticum. The sequence continues at coordinate 1,324,894 of NW_018397276.1, forward strand.
AGACTCATCATTCCCTTAAAATGAATCACATTCGTTTCATTGGAAGTAGTTTGGACACTACAACCTTAACACAATAAAGTGACCAGCTTTATAATATGGCTATGAATAATTTTTAGATTCAATTAAAATACATGTCTCCTATATATGACTCTTCATACAAATGTATTTTAGCATCTCAATAGAATCATGGTACCTTAATAACTAAATAATGAATGCTTACTAAAACAAACTCTTTGTCTTTTTATCAAAATATACTTTCATTACAAATAAATTTAATAAAATTAAATATGAGAATATACTTGCTTTTCAAGGCACCATATTGTCAAAATTCCTAACGAGGTGTACAATCAAGTGGAGAGAATTTGACAAGTGATTTTTTGAAATCACTTCTTGAGGTGTATGGCTGAACATATGTTTATTTATATTTGCTTTTAACCGATCATTAGAGCAACATAATGGATCCAAGGGTGATTTTGATTTTATATGTTTATATTCTGTTTCATTGTGTGAATGTGATTTGTTTTTTGAGCATGCCCAAAACCCTTCAGTTATAACCTTACAAGAGTTGAGTACTCTACTTCCTCTTAACAGAATAGAGCCAAGGCATAGAGCTCATGTATGTATGCAAAGGTGTGTAGAAATCTTAAATAAACATATACATAAATAGAGTGACTAAAATTAATATTTTTTTAAAAGTACTGAAATTAATATTAAGGAAAATTAAATAGAATATTGAATTAGAATCAACTGGTTAAGACTTAGGATAACATATAATTAATTATTGGCTTGACTTTCAAACATCCCTAGTGGAGTCACTAAGTTGTCGTAACATGTGAGGTTGTACACTCAATAGTTTGATGTGGAATGGAGTCACCAACAATCTTTTTTATTTAAGTGTGATTGGTCTCCTAAGTGAATTTATTTTACCTAATGATGTCATGACCCAAACTAGAGAGCCGTGACCAATTCACGAGTCTAGCAAGCAGGGACACGAGACTCAAGCAAGCCTAAAGAACGTTCATATTAATTAGATAATACAACAATTATATTCATAATTTAAGTTAAGTTCAAATACAAAAAAAGTTACCCATCTTGGTACTTAGTTCACGCATAATATTCTTAACAATATTCATAAAGCCATACATTGGCTATCAAAGCGGGTTCGTACCTTATAAACCTTAGAAAAATTTAAATGGCATCATCATGCCTACATGCATTAAAAGCTAAATCAAAAGCGGAAGACCCAAAATCAAACTCAGCAAAGTGGACCCATCAAATAAAAGACTTACCAGAAGCCAAAATTGGTCTGTCAAAGGATGACACTAACCATGCGCTATTCTTTTTATCTACTCATGGTACAAACAAATGGGTGAGTCATCTAATACTCAGTGAAGGGTGTAGACAAATCGAATATGTTAGTGCCAATAAACATAGACATATATATATATTGCATTATTAATGTAACAAGGTAGACTAACAAATATCTCCAACATTAGGGGCATATCATTCATCCCTAAAATATTTCACAAATCTGACAATTCACACATATACCACTATATCTCCACAAATTGTGCATATCGAATTAAGCTTAATCTTGAGAACATTCCAAAAAAATCTCCATAGGCACTCCATAGTTGTTAAAGTATCATATCAAATTTAAATTCATCTCTACACACCTGAGTCTATATCACATCATTCATAGTTCAATTCACAATCATAGAGTGGTCCTCCTTGGACATAACCACATCGCATTCAATGGCCAATTGACAGAGTCAAATCACACTCAAGGTTAGAGTCGCTAATGAAGAATCAAATCACACAGGGTGCCAAAGGAATAGATGGAGGATCGAATCATGCACAGCGTCGAAGCAGCTAATGGAGGGTCAAAGTCATCATCTAGAGTGTTCTCAATAGATGGCATCAAAGCACTACCAGCAGGAATCACAGGTGAGAATTATACCAACATCCTTTTTTGCTACCATCCTTGCAAGCATAAAATATAGTCACAGGGAGCAAAACTCCACTCAACTTAAAATCAAATCAACGTATGAAATTCTTAAACATTGGTCGAAATACAAATCCACAAATAAAGATGTTATGCCTAGGTTTCACATATTCCACATTTCATATTGAAAATTACTTTTATGAGCTTCAAGCATTATCTAGCTCACTATCATATCTAAGGGCCTTTAATTCTCCTAGGCATCAAATGCTCATAATCCCTTGAGAGGTTAATTGTCTTGAGTGAACTACTCCTAGACATTCATCATGTTCACTAGACCTCCTAGTCTAGGCTCAAACATATGCCACTTTGTGGCTTGCACTAAGCCACACACACACACACACACACACACACACACACACACACATATAGTTTTCTAACCTAACAGATTCATCTAGGCATACATACATCATTCTAGCACCATGGTAGTGCATTCACCAGTGCATCATGCATCACATGAATTTATTCAAATAAAAATCCACTCATAGTGAGAAACAAAGGCATTCCCATAACCAAGCTCAATGTTCAAACCTCCTATGGCTCTCTAGCTCACCAACATGTTAGTGGCTCTACTTTCCTATTGAACAGATCGAAAACCAAAATTACATCTCAGCTTTTGAAAGTTTCCAGCATTTCAAACTAGGCTTTATCCTAATTACCCATAGTTATAAAACCTAGGTTTCAAATCTTAAGTTCAAAAGCTTAAAACCTTACCTTCAATGCTAGGTCACCCAAATCTTAGCTCCAAATCTCTAGCAAACTCAAAGGAGAAAATTCACTAAAGTTGGATCAAATAGATTCTAAATTATTAACTGATTAAATTGAAAATCAATCGGTAAAAATGTATAATCTCACCTCAATAATAGTTCCCTAAATTCTAATCCACTTCAAACGAGCTCTAAATCCTACTTAAGGTTTAGGGTTTCAAGGGATGGAGAATTGGGTAAGTTTATCTTTTGTTTTAAAATGAGCAAATAGCCTTTTCCCCTTTCTATTTTTGTGTTTTCAAGCTAATCTATCGATAGATGGAAGGCATCTATCGATAGATCCCACTAAAATTTTTAAGCATTGACTTTCATCTATTCATAGATTTTTCGAGTCTATCACTAAATGGTGCTCATCCCTTCACATTTTCCTTATTTAGCTATCCATCAATAGATTCCATGGATCTATCGATGCCTCTAATTTGGTCTTTATCATATTCGTATGGCTATCTATCGACATATTCCATCCAAATCACTTCATTGGGTTCTCGGGTGGACATCTATCGATAGATGTCTATCAAAATCACCTTCTAGGCCTTTTATCTTGTACCTATCCATAGATGTAGAACATCTATTGATAGATCATGTCCAGATTTCAAATTTTGACCTCTTTAAGCCCTCAAACTCACTCCTTTAGGCACCTAATTCATTTCAATCCAATATCTATATCTCAAACATTATTATAACTTAAAATTCCTTAAACATATATTCAAATATAAGATTAAATCTCAATCTTAAAACCTTAAACTTTAAGATTCATCAACCATTTGGTTAGTGATTTGCTTAAGTGTCATGAGGCATGCTTCCAGACACTTTACATATACAACATATCTTCAAAATCCTCTAATACCCAATAAATTCTAAGATCATTCTCCATATACATAGGCATATTCTCAAACTTCTAAGCATATACATCAAAATTCAAGTCAACTCTTCAAATAACTTAGTCAATATATTTCTATACTCCATAATGAAAGTCAGGGGCATTACAAATGAGGTCCTAAACTTGACTTAGGTTTATTAAAAAGAATAAGTTCTTACCTATGAAACAAACGAGGTTTGGAAGTATGATTACGTGTAAGGAATGTATTAGCACTCTCACAATGCTCATTCAAAATGGTGCCTAGTTAATTATGTTTTAGCTTTTTATCTTTAATAAATGAACTTTATTTCAATATTCTAATTTATTTTGCTTAACTATTCGTCCATTTTATTATTATTTTGAAATAAATAAAAATTCTTTAATATTAAAATTTCTCCTAAATTCTTCAACCTTTTTGGTAGAATTTAAGAAAATTTTCTCACATAGAAATTTTCAATTGGCTAAAGAGGTTGGATTGAATAGATTTGATATAATTCAAGTGTTGGATAAAGTTGAGGCAATAAAGGATGTCCAATCGAACTAGAATTTAATAAGTCTAGCAAATTCTTTGATATAGGTATCCTAGAGGAAGGAGGATCAGTTTAAATTTCAAATATATGTATTTCTATTTGTCTTGGGCCCTTCTATCGCAAAGCAGTGTATCTGGAAGTGGAAGTCTTAGTGCGGTTTGGACAAGGCTCAAGTATTGCGAGGAGATTGGCCTTTTATTGTGCATGCTCTGATTCTTACAACAACTGATGTATGGTTGATGCAATTAACTACACACTAGTATGTGTGGAATATTGGAACTAACTACACGCTGGATATTCTTAAAATTCTATTGCAGCTGGAATTTAAAATTTCCTTTTTAGACATCAAAGGCTTTTGTGGATGGCTTAACGATGTCCTAATAGGCTGCCAAGGGCTAGATATCCCTACATCTAGTGCTCGTTTAACTTAGCTTATTTTTAGCTTATCTACTTCTTAAAAATAGAAGTTGGGCCAAATAGGATTTCGTGAAAAGCTCTTTTAAAAAAGTGTAATTTTTTTTATAGAACTAAATCTGAAAAAAAAAGCTTAAAAAAAGCTCCGAATAGGAGTTTTCTCTTCTCTTTTTATTAAAAAACATTCTAGCTTGTTAGGAGAGTTTTTTTTTTCAAAAAGATCCTCGCTCAAAAATACCCCTTCCTTCTCTCCCTATCGATCTCCCTCTCCTCTCTCTCTTTTTACAAATCATCATTCTAGGGTTTTATTTGTTCTTACAAAAATCATGAAAAAAAAGACCCAAAATTCAAAACTGCATTCAAGTATTTTTTTTTCTTTCTGTTTTCTTTTTCATTTTATTTTCTATCGTTCTTTTTTTGAGCTTTGAAAACTCTCTTTATTGTTTGATATTTCTCAGTTTATTGTTTGATATGACAATTATATGATGTTTATTTATTCTTAACTTCTTTTTGGTGCATATATTATTTGTTGATTATAATTGAAATAATTAGTCAAATAGGTCAATGGTTGTTATGATAAATTAGATGAAAATTAAGAAGTCAATATTTGTACTTGTTTGTAATAACTCAGTTTTGGGGAATTTTTTCTTTTATATATAACAATAGGCGACACTACAAGAAAATTGAAATATACTTTTTAAAACATAAAAAGACTTTAAATCCTTTGGTAATAGGAATTGTAGAATCCCTAAACTTTTTAGCAGTGAATTTCACATTTGAGCTAACAATAACCAACAATCAATTTTTTTCTCATGATTTTATTTATTTATTATTTTTAATTAATAAATTTTATTTTATTTTATTTATTTATTTTAATTTGAAATTTATAATTTGTTTTAATAGAGTTTAGTTTTTATTTTTTATTTATTCAAAATAATTTTTTTAAAAAGAAAATAAACCCTTTTCTGTAAACTCCCTGTTTAACTTGCAATTTACAAGAAGGCTTTATTACTACAAAATTATTTTGCCATTAATGGCCTATTTTACCATTTACATGAACAAAAGAACATGTTACGGCTTCGAAACTAGTCCCATTTCTCATTTTCCATTCCTCCCACTTCACCATTGAATTCCACATGATGACTCCATTTTACAATATTTATCCCGACATGAATCTTGTCATTTCCCTAGCTACGTATGAGCATTCATGTTTAGCTCATCCAAACTTTCATCATTTTGTGACGGTTCCCTCAAAATAAAAAAAAAACTTTATTAATGTCCTCAAAATATGGCCAACCTTTCTTCATTTCTAGTTTGTTTACATTCTATTTCAAAGACTATTTTAGTTTCTCTTTTGAAAATACCATTGATGGATTTGATGTTTAGGAGTAGCCATTATCTTGTAATATGCTATTCAGGTCGCTTATCCTGATTTTATTTAAGATACAATTGGGACCATATATGCATAAAGAAAAAATAAATGTAAACATTTTACTTAGTAGTCTAGTTCTTTTGGTAAACATATGCTGCCTAGATAGAATCCATCTTATCGCATCTCTAGTTCTTAATTCAAATCATTTTAGCCTCTCTTCTTGCTATGCATTCAAACTTCAGTTCTTGTCGATTTTCCTCTAATGAGGTGCTTTTATTTTAAGAATATGGCTGAAAATTTACTCAAATTCTATTGTTGAATGATTCAAGTAAAATTTTTGTTTGAGATTGCATCATAAATTTGGGTGCCATCTTATTTGAGTGATGACACAAGATTTATTGCTTTATATGTCATGTTGCAATTTAGGGCTAGCCAAGAAATGCCTCCACATAATTTTGAAATTTTAGATAAATCAAAACATAATGCAAAGTGGGATTTGGTCATTACTAAAACCTTACTTCAAGTTTATACGAATGGGATTCGTAAGTGTAGAAAACTAAGAATTTCATTTAGAACTAAAAGATGGGAAGTTGTAGTACAAGAATTTAATACTCGTGCTAGTAAAAACTATACCTAAAAGCAATTGAAAATAGACTAGATAGTCTAAGGAATGCATAGACTTGATGGAAACAATTGAAGGGTAAAGAAACAAGTTTGGGCTGGAACCATGAGACGGGAACCATTGAAACTAATGCCACATGATGGGAAGCCAAAATAAAAGTAAGTATTTTAAATTTTATATGTTTAATCTGCTATAAATCATTTTACATATGCACGTCATTTAAAAGTTTTTTTCTCTTTGATGTTTGTGTAAGCTAATCCAAAATATGCCAGATTTCGGTCTCAAAGGTTGGAACATGCTGATGAATTGAAATTTATATTTGAGGAATAGTAGCTACCAGTCAAATGCATGGACACCAACAATAGGTGTGCCAATTGAAGATATTGTCAGATCTACAAATCTAACTTTACTGCAAGGAAATGTTGAATTTGATGCTGAAGAAATTAGTTGAGATGAAGATGATGGCTCTATGGTAAACAGCCAAATCAAGAGCAAAACAATGGTGATAGAAGAAATGCGAAAAAAGGTGGCAAAGGGTAAGGCAAAATTTAGGATTGCAGCAAGCTTACAACGAATGTTCAAACAATTGTTTGCGGCAGCAAAAACTCATAACACAGTTGAAAGTGCTGAAATTTTAGTGTCATCACAACCCATAGGACAATATAGTATTTCAGAGTGCGATCGAGCAATGAAATCTCTACAAAATGAAAGATTGAGTGCAGATGAATTTAATTTAATTTTGCACTATAATTGATTAAAAAGGAAGAAAATATACTAATGTTTATTTCTTTGCCAAATTTAAGTGATAAACTAAATTGGATTCAATATGAGCATAATTTATCAAAAAACTATAGTGGGAGTAGTTATAACACCCTGTGTCCTAAAACAGTAGTTAATACTACTTATGGACAAGATTAAGACCAATTGAGGTCAATTAAAGAGTTTAGGAGTGGTGAAGGAGTTTAGTTAATATTTTGGAACAAAATATTCCATGCTTAATAAAATAATAATATTTTATTAAAGTCGTCGTTATGAAGTAAAAAGCAATGATGGAGCTAAATTGAGATAAATTAAAATGTTTTGGAACCCCGAAAGCCAGATGGAAAATTTTTAAATTAAATAATATTTTATTAATAAAATATTATTAAAATATTTCTATGATGACTGATGGACAAACTCGCATAATTTATGCGTTGAACCCAAGTGGGGGAGTTATAATACAATTTTGTTGATTTGATGAATAAAATATTATTTTATTCATTTTAGACTATTATTTTAAAAAGTGAAATTTTAGTGATATAAGTATTAGTAAAAGTATATGTGAGTTTGGAAGAATGGAGACACGGAGAATTAATTGAGAAAATAAGGAGAAGTGGAATAATGAAATGTGCATGTGAAATTACTATTACATGGAAATTATTGCATGCAAAAAGGAGAAAGTTAGTAGGATACATGTAGAGCCCTTACCATGTGAAGTAAAAAAAAGAATAAGAATAAATCCTACTGCATGTAATAAGATTGGTGCATTAGGCAGCCAAATGAGGAAAGAAAAATGTAGGATGCATGTGTCTTGAATAGTTTAATGAATGACCAAATAAAATATAAAGTAAAG
>NW_018397276.1:1333171-1357338 GCF_002168275.2 Theobroma umbraticum
ATTTATAGATCATGAGCAGCATCTAGCAATACATCATGACCACCCAAATGTTAGAAGAGTCAATATGATTTGACTAACCTTTCAATGTACAGTATCTTAGTGTAATTCAATCCTTTTATCATATATCCCAGATAGATAGAAAGCTTGGCTAAGTGTCTACTTTCTAACTTATCCATTTTAGTCTTGTGGCTTTTATATTGACCTATCAAGATTGTCTTGGCTAAGGACTTTTAATCAATATTAGCTAGGAACAAATGAGATATGTCCTCTTCAAAGCACTTGGGGTGATGAATCCTCTCTGGACTACTCATTCATCTTCGTATGCTTCACGCCATGCCCAAAAGCACCCTGTTTAAGCATCTGGTTATCTCCAGACCCGTAGAGGTGGAATCAAAGCATGACAATTCACATATAAGATAACCTGGTATCACAAGTCTAAGGATTACTTACACTATTAACACATGAGAGTATTTCCATAGACACTTGAGTGAAATACCAAATGAAACTCTAATAGCGGGTTTTGTTTAGTGAACTTGTTCCATAACAAGTACCCACATATTATCCCCAAGTATCTCACATACTTCAACCTATGAGATCAATTGCTTACTTCTAAAATAAGGGGGCTTAGCATGTACTAGCCTTTGAGTATTGTCAATGCCCTTATTCTTGGCAATACAATGACTAGGAACATATTTAGGAATAAGGCTTTGATGCATAAGAATCTCATAACTATAACATTTGTAATTTCTTTACAAGGCCATTATGTTCCAAGGACTTTATCTACATAAGTCTCTCATAACTCTTTATAAATAAACTCATGGATAAAGAAATACCTCATACATTATATAAAATATCCATAATGTATTTTAACATGAAATATGACTAATTAATATAGTGTTTTACAAGCACAAAATCGATTGGCTTGCAAGGCTTACACTAACAACCACTCCTCTATTTGCATTCAATAAAAATATTAAAAAAATCAAAATTTGAAAAAATTAAAATATAAATTTTAGTTTAATGAACAAAATCAAAAAAGTTTGACTGAAATTAAATTTATGGTTCCCATTTACCATAGCCAACGTGCTCCAAAAATTATGGAAAAATCATTTTTGGTAATCTAAAAATTAAGGGAATCATTATCACCATTTTTTTATTTCCAAAAGATTATTCTATAAAAATCACATATTTTGACCCCTTCAAGACTTAGAGAATTTTTTACTTTAAAAGTGACAGACAACCAAAAGAGTCAATGAATTCTTTGGAAGGTTAAAAGTAAGTTTGATGTTCAAAATATGTAATCTATTTTCTCACCTAAAGATTTCCTAACTTATCATCTTACTCAAGGTGGGATTTCACATAAACTTACCCTATGTTGATGCTCACTTATTGATTTTTATTAAATATGGTATGGCATTAAAACTTGAATTCTATTTTTACATGGCAAGTGAAATTATATATTCATTGGTGACTAGTTGTTTTACATTTTTATGTTCCAAATTTCTCATTTTATACTTGCAATTGGATTTACTATTGAAAGGATACTGAAGTTGAAATATTTTCTAGCATGCTAATTATAACCATTTCCACATCTTTTTACTTATGATTTATTGTTTTTAAGACTTGTAATACATAGAATCCTTTAATCTAATTGATTATATTTTTATCACTTATTCCTAGATGTTGATCCCGTTGGTGTGCTAAAGCGAGGGTGAATAGCACTAAAAATTTTAAGGTTTCCCCTTTCAGCGTGTGGAGCTCTCAATCAATTAGAAAAAAGATCATCTAAAACTTGTAATAGTTAAAAGACACCAAGTAATGAAGGGTAGAGAAAAATGGGCAATGCACAAGCATTCATAGTGATTCGGTCCCCTTGACCTACATCCACTACCTTGATATCCCAATCAAGGATTTTCAACCCAACTTCACTATACTAGTGGAATTAACAGCTTCCACCAAGCTTTTACAAGGTGGGCTTCTAACCCAAGCTCTAATCCCTTAGAACAAGCTTTAAAGTGCTTCCCACAGTCTAATTTCCCAATAAAAGAAGAAAAAGAAGTGCAACTGACACTTTACAAATATGGAAATATTACAACTAATCTCAAGCACTTTTTGTACATTCAAAATGAAGAACAATTGTTTTGGTGAAAGATATTTGGCTTTTTGTTCGAAATGGCTCTTTTCTCATCAAATCATCTTTCTTTGACCGTTGGAGCTAATTTATGCTTAGGGAGTCAAATTTCTCCGTTAGAGACATTGTCTAGTTGTTGGGGACAACTCTGATGTCATTCTAACCATTATTTTGTCTTCTAGTGCTTAAATTCAAAAAGGCTGATAGAGTTCAGTTAACTGGTTATAGGCAACTCTAACCGATTACAGCTTCTCTACCTTACACTATCTTGTTGTTGTGTTTTCTACTTTAACCGATTATAGGAGGCTCTAACGGATTAATAGATCTTTGTCTTTCAGCCTTTATACTTCAACAGACTTTCTTTAATTGGTTAACTTTTCCCTAAATTGATTAGAACTTCACTTTCTTTAGCCTTAACTGATTAACACAAGCTCTTATCAATTTAAAATTCTTCGAATCTCCACTTTTTCATTTTGGCTCCCTTCAATAGTCAACTTCACTTTGAATTTGAGCTTCTTAGAGGATCTTCAAGTCTTGTGCTTTAATGGATTAACCTCATGCCTTAACTGAGTAGCACATCTTTAGTTTCCTTTGTCCAACACCATCCTAATCAATTAACCCTAACACTAATTGATTAAGGATTTTCTAATTTGCTTCAGCTTGTCACACAGTCATGCTTTAACTGATTAAGACTTCTTGTTAATTAGTTACACAAGTTCTATCTTCACTAGCTTATTTAATCTTTCTCACTCTAATTGATTAACCTATCTAATGCATGATCTTATATTTTAAATAGTATTTTTATTAAGGGGATTAGATTTATCTTGCAGACTTACATAGTGAAGTTAGACATTAGTGAATGAGGAATGTTTTGTTTTCATTAAAAACATATGGAGTCAACATTTTCCTCCCTTTTTGATAATGACAAAGGACTCCTAAATTAAGAGTGCAATTTCTATATATCAAAAGAATTTATGTGTAGATTTGGGATTGCTCCCCTTACATATGTGCTCCCTCTATATTATCCAATATATGTATGTATATAATCAAAATTTAGCCATTCAACATAAGTTGAACATAAAAATATAAAATCACTACACAACATAAACCACATGAACATAAATATAATTCCATCATAAAACCATAAGCATTCAACCATTGTTTACAGCTCAACATAAAACATTGTCTCATAAACCATAGCATAAAACATCCCAAAATAGAAACAATAAAAGCGTAACTCAAAGACCGAGTTTGTCCTGCTTATTGTTTTGCCTATCTTTCTTACTAGCTTTGCTTTTTACTCCAATATTCCTACTTTCTTACTTTTTCTACTATTCTCCCCCTTTCTGTCATAATGCAAAAGAGGGTCCTAAGTTGAGTCCAAGGAAGGTGATGATTCATCAGTTCCTAAGTGAACATCTAAAGGAGCAACATGGAGTGAATGAAGGGATTTAGGTTTAGATAAGGATTCAGAGGATATAAGTTCAAAGGATGCTAGTTTGAGGGTTGGATTAGCAGTCAATTTAGCTATCCTAGTAGATTTTTTTTTTACTGAATAACTTGGTCTTTGTCGCCATTGTTTTTCTTCCTTTGCCAAAACCTTTCTTAGCTACAGACCCAGTGACTATTGTTTTTCCCTTATCCTAAGTTTTTTGGCTTGCAATTTTCTCTTGGTCTTGTTGTGCTAACTAAGCTTCTTGTTCCATTTTCTCCTTTTGTTTGGCTTGGTTAGCTCCAACTTCCTTGTGAATTTTAGTGATAAAAACTAAAAGCAGGATCCTTTCAGATTCTTCAGAGGGATTCTCATCTACCTTTGCAGTTGCTAAATTTTCTTTATTCAAGTTTGTATCCTTCTCCACTAATTTTGCTTAATTATTTTTCTTTTCCATTTCTTCATCTTCCTTTTTGTTTTCAATTCCTTTAACTAGTTTTGCTTCAATACTTACCTCAGCACTTTGTTCTTTGTTTTCATTCTCAACTTTTCCTTTCACAACTTCATCTTCATGGTCAGATGCTTGTAAGTCAAACTACTCTGTGGCAATCCTCCCACTAGACACACTTGCAATTGTGGTTTGAGCTTCAAAGGTAGAAGGTTTAGTTGCTTTTTCTTGGAGTAGGAGATCTTCAAGATGCTGTAATTTTTCCTCAATTTTAACTACCTTTAGCTTGTTCAGTTCGTTTTCCATCAATACTCATAAAAAGGTTGAATAACATTTCACCTTGGTATATGGCTTGACTAACTCTAGCTTGAGGTGTAGAAGGAGTTTTAGTTCCAAGTGGGATTAAGGTGCCTTAAATAGATTTAATGTACTCTTTCGTCTCCAATTTATATCCCGTCCTTTATACATTCTCTAAGAAGATTCCCTAATCTTTGTTTCTTATTAAATCAGCTTGAACTAACACTCTAAATCCCCTATTTCTTGACAAATAATGTGATGAATTGCCATATGGGAAGTTAGCTTTGTCCCTTTGGTATGTCCCTCTAATTCTCCCAATCATAAACTTGGCTACATTTAATGAAATTTCATTGATAGTAGATTCCATGAGCCAAAGGTCTTGAGTACTTACATAAATAAAACTGTTGCTTCTTCCATGAAGTGTGGTAGCAATGAAATAGTGGAAGATTCTTAGCTGAGCATTCTTAATGTCACTAACATAGCTCCTAGATGGAAACTTCTTTTGTCTCTCAGTCACAATCTCCCAAATAGGGCTAAGATCATACTTTTCTAGTATCTTAAATTCACCTACTTCAAATTCTATTTTTAAACATTCTCCTAAGTCTTTGGCAGTAATTTGAAACTCTTTGCCACTCAGAAAAATATTCAGCCCATCTTCTATAAATTCCTCTTGATTGGCAATTTCATTCTTGTTTAAAGCTATACTAGAGTAAAACTCTTTAACGAATGTGGGACTAAACATCCTATCCCTAAAAGAACTCAAAATTTTCAATTTTAATTCATCAAAATATTTCTCCAAATCGTTCTTTACAATGGACACTTCATTGAAGCTTGGTCAGTCAAAAAATTTATCACAAGTGACTGTTGCATTTTCTATTTTCTTAAATCTATCAGCGTGAATCTTGCTTCTAAATCGAGAATTGAAGGTGTTACCCTTTTTGGTGGAGGCCCTGGTAGCAAAAATCCCTTTCTCTTTCCTTGACCTTCTTTTCTTACTTTTTCCCTTTTTTCTCAACCAAAAAATCTTGAGCTTTGCTCTTTCTCTTTGGAGGAAGTGATAGGGGATCACCATCCATTCTTTTCCCTTTCCCTTTATCAACAACCTTGTGTGTGAGAGAGGTTCCAACCATGGAATTTCTAAAGGTGTGGATTTAAGGTATGTCGGGTTATAGAGAAATGAAGAGAGTTTATAAATTTTTATGGCTCTTTGATTTTTTGGGGAATGGATTTTCTACGTAGTTAAAGAGGTTTTACGAGGGAGTTTAATAACCAATTATCCCATGTTTTAGTGGGTGGTTTCTTGTACTACATGCCTAATATTTTTTTATTTATTTAAAATTCTCCCACATGATAGTTTTTCATTGACTGAGGTGCTCTAAAGGATTAATGTAGCTCTTAACCGATTACTAAGTTTCTGACTTAAGACTTTTCAAGCTTCCAGACTTTCTTTAACTGGTTAAGGGAGCTTTTAACTGATAAATAACTCACTGACTTAGGTTAGCTACCTTAACGCAGAAATGTTTTAATTGATTAAGGATGTCATAAACTGATTAATATGATTCTTATCTTCGTTATAATGCCTCTTCAATTAATCAAAACATTTCCCAATCAATTACATAACAATGTAAACATAATTATCAAGCTATCAATCATCAAAAACATGGTCAATTCAGCACAATTAAACTTCATTAACATCAATCATTCCTAATTCTTTCCTAGATCTACAAAATTGCTCTTCATTGAATTGTTTTGTGAAAATATCAGCCAATTGATCCAAGGTGTTTACAAAATCTATCTCAATATCTCCCTTAAACACATTATCTCTGATGAAATGATGTCAAATTTCTATGTGCTTGGTTCTAAAATGTTGAACAAGATTTTTGGATATATTTGTGGCACTCATGTTGTTTATTACTTAGTGAAGTATATTCAGCTTCAACAATATGATTGAAGTCTTGCATGTAGACACACATTAAATAATATATTATGTTTACTTTCTATTAAATAAAGTAGTGAACCAACCATACCTCTATAGAGCTTTTGGTCCACATCCTTTTCCCTTTCCATTTCTATCAAGTTTTGTAGAAGGATGCATAGGTGTTTCAATTAACTTTAGATTTATCACACCAAACTTGTTCAGCATTTTTGAAGTGCATTTTTCTTTGTTGATGAAAATCTCATCCTTACATTAGTTGATTTGTAAACCAAGGAAGAAATTTAATTCTCCCATCAAAATCATTTCAAACTCACCCTGCATATTCTTAGCAAAATTCTCACAAAAATTTTCATTAGTAGTAATAAAGACTATATCATCCATATATATTTGAATAAGAAGTAATATCTACATTTCCCTTATAAAATCCTTCTTCAATCAAAAATTTTGAAAGCTTTTCATGCCAAGCTCTAGGAGCTTGCTTCAATCCATGTAATGCTTTATAAAATTTAGAAACATGATCAATTTTTTCAAAATCCTCAAAATTGGGTGTTGTTTCACATATATTTATTCTTGAATAAAACCATTTAAAAATGCATTTTTAATAGCCATTTGGAACAATTTGAGATTCATATAATATGCAAATTCAAGCAAGAGTCTAATTGCTTCCAATCTAGCTATAGGAGCCAAAGTTTTATCATAATTAATGCCTTTCTCTTGATTGTAGCCTTGAGGAACTAACCTTACTTTATTCGATACCTCATTACCCAACTTATCTAATTTGTTCCTAAATAGCCACTTCGTACTAATGGTAGGATGGTTGGTTGTCCTTGGAACTAAGGTCCAAACCTTGCTCCTCTCAAAGTGGCCAAGTTCTTCTTCATTTGTTTCCTTAGAACTGCCTTCATTATTCTTTTTTTTTTCTCCAAGCTCGTTCTTTTCATTTTCTTTTTAATTTCATCTGCATCATCATCATCAAGCACTACCTTTCTTGTTGTGGCATTAGTCTCATAAAAACAACATGAATAGACACTTCTATAATTAAAGATCTTTTGTTAAACACTCTATAGATTTTAGAATTTACTCATAATCTAAGAAAATAGCTTCATCACTTTTAGCATCAAAATTTCCCAAGGTGTGTTTTTCATTATTTAAAATAGAGCATTGTTCTTGCCATTTCTTTTAAAGTCCTATTTTCCCTTTCAACCACTGCATTCGTTGTGGAGTTTTAAGTGCTAAAAAATTGTGATCAAAACCATTTTAATTGCAAAATATTTCAAAATAACAATTTTCAAATTCATCGCCCTGGTCACTTCTAATGCTAACAATGGAAACCCTTTTCTCATTTTTCACTTTCTTACAATGTTTAACAAAAACACGCAATCCATCATCTTTGTGAGCAAGCAAATACAACCAAGTATACTTAGAGTAATCATCAATAGTAACAAACCCATATGACTTGCCTTCATGCTAATAACATCAATAGGTCTAAACAAGTCAATGTGCAATAATTCAAGTGGTCTAGAAGTTGTTATCACTTTCTTTGATTTAAAAGAACTTTTTACCTATTTTCTAAAGTATCATTCATCACAAACTTTATCATTTTAAAAAGAAATCTTTGAAAGTTCAATTACCAAATCTTCTCTTAAAATCTTTGAAAAGGTGTCCATGCTAGCATGTCATAGTCTTCTATGCCACAACCAACTATCATGCACATCATTAGCCATAAGACAAGACTCATTTTGAATGTAAATTTTATTAAGAAAAATAACTTAAACATTTTTAAATTTTACATCAATGATTACAACTTTGTTAGTGTCAATGTCAATCACATGGCATACAAGAAAATCAAAGAAAATTCTAAATCCTCTATCACAAAGTTGACTAATGCTTAACAAGTTATGCTTTAGACTTTCAACAAATAAAACATGCTTGATTATTGTTTGAGAAGTGTTACCACAAGTTCCAATTCCTTGGCTAATACCTTTAGAGTTGTAACCAAAAGAGACACTATTGCTTTTCTTTCTATCAAGCTTAATAAACAAATCTTCAAATTTGGTCATGTGCCTTGAGTAGCCACTATCCGAGTACCAAGGCTGCTTCTTCTTTGGTTGAGCTTTCAAACATTGTTTTTTCTACTCTTGCTCAACATACAAAACAAGTTTTTATTTCTTTTTTCAAAGTTACTCATACTTTGATAGGTCCTTGGGGGTTAGTTAACACATAAGAACCTTGGGGTACTCAAGCCAGTTTGGTTTGAAAAGGCTTTCTCCATCATGATTGCAATCATAAGACAAATAACCTTTCTTGCCACACACATAGCAACAGCTTGAAAATGCATTGATTTTCTTTTTAAAATTCGCATTTCTTTTTGATTTCTCTTCAATCTTCATTTTTAGTTTTGAACTTTCCTCCATTAAGACTTTAAGTGCAACATTTTCATCAACTACTCTTTGTAATTCAAAATTTTTGCTTTGTAAATCAAAATTCAGAAGTTTAAAGTTTGTTTCAAAGTGCCCAAGTTCTACTTGAAAAATGTTTCTTTGATCAACAATAAAATTAAAATCATGCTTGATTTCTTCCAATTCATCATTTAATGACATAGCTTTCTTTCTCATAGCTATATATTTTAATGCAAGTTTCTCAAATTCAGCATATAGACTATCATATTCATCTTACAAATCATTATAAGAAATATCACAAGAATTAGATGTTACCTCCCATTCTTCTTATCTTGCCATAAAGCAAAAATATGCTATCGTTTCCAATTTTTGTTTTTCTTCTTTTGAGTTTGAGGAGTCACTATTGGACCATGTTGCTGCCACCATTGCCTATTTTGGTTTCTTCATCCTTTTTGAAGATTCTTCCTATAGTAATGGACATTCTGATATGAAGTTTCTAGGTTTTTTGCATTCAAAACAAATCATTTCATCATTCTTGCTAAAATCACCTTTGTGCTTGCTTTTCCGTGAGGAACCTTGATCTTTATTAAAATTTCTTCTCCTAAACCTTCTACCTTTTTGTCCCATTAGATTTCTAAATTTTCTGGCCATCATGGCTAGCTCTTCATCATCATCACCTAACAACTCTTTTAATTCTTCCTCGACTGTACGAATCTTAAGTGCTAGGTTTTTCTTCTTTTCTTTGGCTTCTTTCTTTTCCTCTTCTTCGTCTTCTTTTATTTCAAGTTCATGTGTGACAAGTGAGCCACAAATTTCATCAAGTGTGACTACATTGAGATCTTTAGCCTCTCGAATGGCTGTGACTTTAGGTTTTCAGCTTTTTGGGAGACATCTTAGTAATTTTTTAACTAGCTCATGTTCAGGTGGTTTTTCCAAGTTGATTAAGCTTATTTGTAATGTTGGTAAACCTGCTGAACATGGTAGAGATATCTTCACCTAGTTCCATTTTAAATATTTCATAATTATGGGTGAATAAGGCTATTTGAGACTCTCTTACTTGTGAAGTCCTTTCCTGAATGAGTTAAAGATTTTTCCAAATCTCTTTAGTTGTAGTACAGCTAGAGATTTTATTAAATTCTAAAAGGGTCAATGCACAATGTAAGATGCCAATAGCTTTAAAATTAATCTGGACTTTTCTTACTTCATGCTTAGTCCACTTAGCTTTTAGCTTAGGCATTCTCTCAATTGTAATAAAATTAGGTGAAGTGAGAACATAAGGCCCTCCCATGATTGCATCCCACATTTCATAATCAAAGGCTCTAATATATATAGACATCCTAGTGTCCCAATAAGCATAATTTGATCCACCAAATAGAAGATGCCCATTTATGGATTGACCCTCAGTAATAATAGACTTTTGCAAAACCATAATGATCTCCCCTAAGGATGTTAAGCCTTAAATAGAGATTTTAGCTCTAATACCACTTGTTGGTCTTGTTGGTGTGCTAGATGGGGGTAAATAGTACTAAAAATTTTAAAGTTACCCTTTTTTCAGCTTGTAAAGCTCCTAATCAATTAGATAAAAAAAGATCTAAAACTTATAAAAGTGAAAAGACACCAAGTGAAGAAGGGTAGAGAAAAGTGGACAATGCACAAGTATTTACAGTAGTTCGATCCCCTTGACCTATATCTATTACCTTGATCTCCCAATCAAGGATTTTTAACCTAACTTCACTATATTAGTGGAATTAACAGCTTCCACCAAGCTTTTACAAAGTGAGATTTTAACCCAACCTCTGATCCTTTACAACATGTTTTAAAATGCTTTCCACACTTTAATTTTTCATGAAGAAAAAGAAGTACAACTATGACACCTTACAAATCTAGAAATATTACAACTAAGCTCAAACACTTTTTCTAGATTCAGAATGAAGAACAAGTGTTTTTGGTGAAGGATATTTGCCTTTTTGCTCAAAATGGCTCTCTTCTCATTAAATCATCTTTCTTTAATTGTTAAGCTTTAATTTATACTTAAGGAGTCAAATTTTTTAATTAAAGATAGTTTTTAGCCGTTGGGGATAACTCTAGCACATAAATTCAAAAAGGCTAACAGAGTTCAGCTAACTAGATATGGGCATTTCAAATCGATTACAACTTCTCTACCTTGCACTATCTTGTTTTTATGTTCTCTACTCTAACTGATTATAGGAGGCTCCAACCAATTAAGAGATCATTGTCTTCAAGCCTTTCTACTTTAGCATACTTCCTCCAACTAGTTAACTTTCCCCTTAACTTATTGGAGCTTCACTTCCAGTAACCTTAACTAATTAACACAAGCTTTAATCAATTAAAAGTTCTTTAAATTTCCACTTTTTCATTTTGGCTCCCTTCAATGGCCAATTTCATTTTGCATTTAAGTTTTAGCAATTGGAGGATCTTTAAGTCTTGTGCTCTAATGGATTAACCTCATGCCTAAATCGATTAGCTCATTTTTATTTTCCTTTGTCTAGCACCTTCACCTTGGTGCTAACTGATTAGGGATTTTCTATTTTGCTTCAACTGGCCACACAGTCATGCCTTAACAAATTAAGGTTGCTCCTTAATCAGTTACACAAGTTTTGTCTTCACTAGCTCATGTTATCTTTCTCAGTCTAACTGATTAACATATCTAATGCATGATCTTATCATTTAAATACTATTTTTTAAGGGGATTAACTTTATCTTGTACACTAAAATAGTGAATTTAGACATTCATGAATAAGGAATGTTTTGTTATCATAAAAAACATATGGAGTCAACATTGGATTTATAAATATTCCACTATTATGTTTGTTTCCCTCTGCCAACTGCTCACGGAGCTGATCATCACTAAGTCTGTGAGACTCACCCATATTATTTAATGTGTAGATAAATAAATAGTTAGGGATATCGTTCGCAAGGATTCTTTTTATAGTTTTGTAGGTAATGGCATCTTCTAGCTTTCCCTTGTATCAATCTGTTGTCAAGTCTTGAAGTCATTTTTTTAATAATTTATTTGAAGTGGTGTATCTAAACTATTTCGAGCTGAGGCCCTTAGATACTATGACGTTAAATTTGGAGTGGTATTATTTAAAACATGATGTATAAGTACTCAGTAAATTCTATTATGAAATTTCACATGTGGTGAAGAATTCAAGTTGCTATTTTAGGACATATTATTGTTATGGTTGTCATATTTAAAGAAATATTTGAAGTTTTAGTGGTGAATTGAAGATAAGAATTTAATTAGTAAATCGAATGAAACATTAAAGGCTTGCCCAATTTTGTGGGCTTGCCTGCATGACTTGTGTGGCGATAACAACTGTAAGAGTGGGTCGTTATAAGCTTGGTGTTATAGTCCTTGGTTTAGTCAAGTTTTAGGATTTTTGTGTCTATAAGCAAAGTAGCAGGCATTAGCATACAGTCTTATCTATGAGTTGTGATAGCTGCACAAGTAACAGATAGGAATCTACATGAATTCCTTGGTCATTTAGTAGCTACCTTTTCCTTAATGAAATATGAATTTGATTTGGTGTTGCACCCATCTAAGAAAGAGATGCCACCTAAAGAGGGTTTATAGTAAATGAGAAATCCTTACTGGGTTTACGGTAGATGTGAGATTTCTATTGGTTTGTTTTTGAATTACTATGGTAAGTTAGTGGATTCCTTATCAAAGGCCTATAAATATACCTAAAGAGGGTTTATAGTAAATGAGAAATCCCTACTAGGTTTACGGTAGATGTGAGATTTCTATTGGTTTGTTTCTGAATTACTGTGGTAAATTAGTGGATTCCTTATCAAAGGCCTACAAATATAATTGTGACTATGATTGATACATGATAAGCCTAAATGATGTGCTAAGTTTATATGAAGCAAATATATAAGAAATGGATGATGTCTTGAGATATGTTCTTGTGTATGTTAATATGTATTATTATAATTATGCACTAAGGGCTTTGTAGCTAAGTTGCAAGTCTTGTGGTGATATTTCTGTAATACGTGGACTTGGTACGATATATAATTATTATGAAGCATACATATGTTGGCATGGTTATAGAGGTAAATTAGACAAAGAAGGCTTGATGAGGTAAAACAAGGGTTGGAGGGAGATCCACTCGTATATAATGCCATGATTTAATGATTGGATTAGTTAGAGAATAAGGGATTTAATGGTTGATAAGAACGATCATAGGAGCAATATATGCCAAGATGATGGTTACTAAGAAATTGCAAAGAAAGGCTAAAACTATGGTTACCAAAAGATTTGAACTAGATTGAGTGCTTAGAAGCACATAAGCATTATTACCCCAGATAACCTTGCTAAATTAAGAATATTTATCAATGATGACTCAATTGGTAACTAAATAAAAGTTTAATGTGTTTGAGAACTTTGAGCTGTGAATGGATTTAAAGTAAATTAAAGAGAAATGTAAGGCATTAAAATGATATTACCTAATTGGTGCTTATGGTTGCATACTTGGCACAAGACTAAGAATTTTAAAGGAATCAATTAGATTATAAGGGCCCTTTTCCACTACCATTAAGAAGTAGGGCAAGTATTATAGACCTCATGGGTAAAACTATTTAACTCTAAAAGCTGCGGTTAATGTCTAACATCTGTTATGTGTGGTGAATTAATTTAATGCCTTGTAAAAAGGGGCTATATATAAAAAAATGAATGTGATTAATGTATAATATAGATTAAATCTTAGAGGCATGCTATTGATTTCTGACTTTGGTTTATCATGCCAAAGCTTCATACAATTGATGGTTTAATGGAAACTTGAAATCTTATCTTGGATTGCAGTTTAAGATTGTTAAGCCTTGTATTATGGCCAAGACAAGCAAAAAAAGGAAAAGCCTTGTTAAAGGCTAGGAAAAAAAGTCGATAAGAAATCTAGATAGAGTTATGAAACATGTAGGGAAAATGTCAATATTAAATGGTGTTATAGGTCAATATTGCACAAGATGCATATGGAGCACTATCTCGATATTGAAACAAAGATATCGCTACCTTGAATGTTGGCACACGGCCTTTAAAGGTGTGCATTATGGATATACTAATACGTGTAATTGTTTATAAGTTAGGTTGTTGATCTAAAACAAATTAAAAACTTTGAGGATTAAATTGGTGAGTGGGCAGTCATAAGGCTGTGGTAACAAATGAACTAGAATAGAAGAATTAATATGTTGTAAGTTTATAGACCTTAGCTTGACAGTGATAAAGAAGATACAGCTAGGGAAGTTGAAATGTCAATTGATTGAATCTAATGAAATTTAAGCACATGAATGAAAATGTTACTGGATAAATATACATTAGAGTATTTTGGAGCCTACATGAAAGGTTGGGAATAATAGAAGTGTAGGATATTTGTAATAGAAGGACAATATCAATTGATAATAGTGTGTATGAAATGAATAGTGACCAATGATGGTCACGTGCATGATGCACTTGGAGATATGTTTCAACACTAAAAAGGACAATGACACACTTTGGGAGTTTACGTGGTAATGACACTAACAAGTGTAAAAGATGGTGAGCTAAATTTTAATTCAAAAAGCAAAAAATTTGAGGTCTATATAGTGTTAAAGGATAGCAAGCTATGATGGTAAGTAGGCTAACATAAACAAATGGTTACACTACAAGTTCATAGATTGGAACCTGAAATATTAAAAGAGCATAATTAATAAGTGACCGATAGTAAGTAAATGATTGAGCATAATATCAAATAAGGAATGTAATAAAAACGCATATAGGTATATATATGTCTTAGGTGTTAATGATTGATTAAGCCTTTAAGTGCTCAAAAGTGCACAAGAAGCTTCAAGATATGGTGTGTTTAGATATATACTATATGGAGTTGCTATGTTGTGAGCCTAAGACCCAGCCAAAGTAGTGTTAAAGGAAACTAGTGATAATACTTTAGCACAAGGACATGACTAAATGGATGACTACTTATAGGAGTTGAAATGATAGTAAATTAATACATATATATATATATCTTTGAATGTCTTGGTGTATACTTGAAAAGTTTTGAGAATGAGGTACAGAATATTGATATGCTAATGGGCTACAATAAATTCACCATTTGGTATTGCATGTATATGGGGTAGTGGAAAATTTATGAGGATGATAGGAGATGCTACGCAACAATAAAGTACTTAACTGCTCTAAGAATGACGTGATTAGCTGAAGTGTAACAGATATGTTCATGATGGAAATTATTTCAGGATAATATGTTTACACTTATCAATGTGTATCAACTGATTATCAAGAGATTTAAGTTGATAATGGGTATATATACAAAAAAAAATGTTATAAATAATGAGTGAAAAGTTTGGAGAACAATGTGCTAAAATTTATGTGCGATAAGACTAATGATTTAATTATGCCTACAGACAATCCATGTGGTGTGTAGATTGTTATTATTGTATACTGAGGGGTATGATAAATAAGCTAAGTACCATGTGGCAAAATATATACATACATGAAATTGTCTGATTTAAGGAAATGTCTTGTATTTTACACGTGATTGATTATTTTCTGACTAATTGACCATAGTAATCCTTGGATAATTAAATTCAAATATGCAATTAGTATTTATGGTTGTATTCTTTGCCTAAAGCTAAGAACTTGGAACTCTCAATGATAAGAATTTAATAAGAACAACTAGGAATTATACAAATAATGATTTCTGTGGAACTATGTAATTCTATTGATTATTAATTGGTGTCCAACATCGTATTTATGTGATTAATTGTATTGCCTAAGGTAAAATGAGAATGCAGACACACTAGAAAAATATTGTGTAAAAGACTCAGAGGAATTTGAGGTGGCATCATAATGAATATAATGTTAAATATGTTAAGGTATGTAAATTGCTATGTGATTGACATGATGAATTGATTCCATGTCTACTAAACTAAAGGAGGCAAAGTTAATGAGTGAGCAGATCATGTAGTATAATAATGGTATTGTACTTACAATGATGGGAACATAAGACAAGTATATGGAGATTTGGTGGATTTGAAGTAACTATAAGTCATGTTAAGTAACTGAGACAGATTTAAGTAAAAGAAAAATCAAATTAAATTGGAATGGTAAATAAAGTTATGTCTTGTGAAATGGCGTGATGTTAGATTCAAGTTATGTTTTGAATAATTGTATCATTGCCGGATGAGTTGGAAACAAAAAGGGATAATGTATGAGGGTGCATATGAAGAATTGAGTATTGTGTTTTGTACATCGATGATTTACAAGTATCAAATGGATTCACTATAGTGTGGGTTGATGTGGTAACCTTGCTATGATCATGGTCTCATGAAGGGCATAAAATGTGTATTATATGACATCGAGAAGATGTTCAAAGGAAGATAAAGATTTTATGATAAGCAAAGCCAAATATTTCCCTAGAAATACTAATTAAGAGTGTAATATGTGAGTTTTTGAAGATATGTCTATCGGTCCCCGTACACAATTTAAATTCGCGGATGAATTTATTTTAAGTGGGGGATATTCATAACATCCCGATCCTTGGCATGCTAGAACAATTGAGGTTACCCATTAGGCAAGGAGAGAATATAGGTTTCAAGTTAAGAATATAGGAGATTTAACTTACGTGCAAAGTAGAAAATTAAAGAAGTATGACAAAGGAAGTTGTTGAAAAGGTCAAGATTAAAGTGATAAGATAATGAAAAAAATACCTTAATTCTATAAATTCAAGTTGTATATTCAAGGTGTGGTTAATCCAAAAGTGGGGGAGTAAATTAAAATTTAGATGGAATTTATGAGAGTTAAGCTTTAGATGCTAAGTGCCTGGAGGTTTCATTTCATGAGGTAACCATGTGAGTAAATGAAAGAGGGATTAAATTGTCACGACCCAAATATGAAGGTTCGTGACTGGTGCACGAGCCTAATAGGCAAGCCCACTAGACCAAAGCAAGCCTTAAAGTTCACATCCATATAACTCAAAGCCAAGGGATTCCATAATCAAATATTCTCAATGAAACCAATTATGTTATATTATCCTTGGGATATAATTCATACAAATATTTATAAGGCCGTACATTGCCATCCACGATAGATTCGTACATAACAACCCCTCCATAAGTTCAGATGGCACATCGTGCCTACACACATAACAATTCAAATACAGAGCAGAAGCTCATAACTGACACGGTAGAATGGCACAACGGATGGGAACCTACTGGATGCCAAAATTGGTCTGTCATTAGACAACCTTTACCACATAGCTCTGTGGCCTATTTATCTACACATGGTATACAAATGGGTTAGTACTATAATACTCAGTGAGTAGTGCAGTTAAACAAAAAATATATATATTTAAAACACATATATAAAATATATGCATCTTCCATGCATCTAGATGTTCTAGCAAGCATCTCCAAATACAAGGCATATCAGTACCCCTAAGGTCTCCAATGTGAGGGCATATATACTAGGAGCGACATGATTAGAGCATCAATGCAGTAAAATAAAAAAAATTGAAATAAAATAAAAACCATGCCTCCTACCTTTGGATCACTTTGGTTGTTTAATGCAAAGTTAAGCACCACATAAAATCAGAAAAGGTTTTACATTTCCAAGTGATATTGCAATCAAATGACTTCCTTTTGGTGACAAAACGTCAACACATTTTTTGTGAAAGAATCCCAGCCACTCAATTGTTTGGCCTCAAATGTTGCACACACAATTGTAATGGATCCTTCATAAGGAGAGAGCTTTATGCCATGGGCTTATGCTAGCAAGTAGACAACGATTTGTCCTCTTTTCTTCTTTGATTTCTAGCAAACAATCAAAGGAAAAGTTTTTCAAAAACAAAATTCTCAAGAGTGTCGACATTCAAGAGAAAAACCTTTTTTTTTGTTTTTTCTCTCAATAGAAAAGAGTGGCTATAATGTGATATTTATATCTAGGTTTAACTTATTAAAATTTACAAAATAAGTCCTTAATATTATAACAATTATAATATTTAACTAATACCTGATTAAACTCTTTTAATTAGGTCCTTAGTAATTAAAACCTAGAATTTGATTTAAGTCTAACTTAAATCATCACACTCTTAATTAAATCTTAATTGCAACCTTTGTGTGTTACTCATTAGGTTCTCAACATGTTGGCAATGAAATTGAATTATAATATTATTAATTAAATAATGTAAATGAGTAATATTCAATTTTAAATTAACTAATTCAATTCCATAGACCATGATTGGCATCTAGCAATGCATCATGACCACCCAATTGTTAGGAGAGTCAAAGGATTCTTTGACAACCTTTCAGTGTATAATTTTTTAGTGTAATTCATTCCTTTATCATATATCCAGAGATGAAAAGAGTTTGGTGTAGTGCGTACTCTTATTGACCTCCATTTGTGGTAATTAGATCATTAGCTTTATAGAGACTCGTGAAACTCATTTCATAATCTCGTAATGACCTTGGCCATAGATTTGATTAAGCTAATGCCAACCAAGGACTAATGAGATATTTCCCCTTGAAGCACTTAAGGTGATGATTCCTACCTTGACCACTCATTTGCTTTCATGTGTTTCATATTATACCCAAAAACATCTTGTTTTGGCATCTTTGGTTAGGCACCCGTAGGGATGAAATCAAAGCATAGTACTCATATACAAGACAACTTGGTGTCTCAAGTCTAGGGAGTAGTTACACAACAAACACATGAGAAGTATTGTATAAACACTTGAGTGAGGTACCAAACGCAGTTCTCATAGCGGGTCATGCTTAGTGAACTCACTCTCCCATGGCAAGCACCCACATGCTAGTTCCAAGTATTTCTATACTTCAACCTATGAGAGTGATTGCTTACTTCACAAGTCAAGAACATAACATGTGCTAATCTTTGAGCATTATTGATGCCCTTTCTCAATAATACAATGATCAAGAACTTTTAAGAACAATGCTTTGATGCATTAAGATCTCATAATTGTATCCCAATAAAATTCCTTTGCAAGGCATATATAGTTCCAGGGGCTTTATCTACATAAGTACAAAAAGCAATTAAATCACAAACTTATGGATAAAGAACTACCTCAATGTTATTATGAATAACAAAATGTCATACATGAATATTTCAAAATTACAATTCCCATACCATGACAGATTGACTTGTAGGGCTTATTCTAACAATCTCTCACCAACGCTAAAGCCAATCACCTATGTATCTAATTCCCATGTTCTTAACATGACGATTATGCTTCTGTTAGGACAGTGCTTTAGTGAGAGGATGAACAATATTATCCACAGTCGATATACACTATATGCAAATGTCTCCTCTTCTAATGATCTCTCTGATCACATGGTAACATCGCAATACATGTTTAGATTTCTGATGAGACCTTGGTTCCTTTGCTTGTGCAATGGCTCTATTGTTATCACAATACAAAGGTACTGGATCAACAATGCTAGAAACCACATCTAGTTCAGTAATGAACTTTTTAATCCAAACTGCCTCTTTCACTTGCTAAGACACAGAGATGTATTCGACCTTGGTTATAGAATCCATAGTTGTCTCTTGTTTGGAACTCTTCCAACTTGCTGCACCTCCATTGAGTGTGAACACATATCCACTTTGCAACGTACCATCATCTTTGTTAGTTTAAAAGCTTGCATCAATATAACCCCTAACTTAGAGTTCGCCTCCTCCATAAACCATAAATGCGTCCTTAGTTTTTTGTAATAACTTAGGGTGTTTTTCACAGCTATCTAGTGACTTTCACCAAGATTAGCATGGTTTCTACTCATGACACTTAGAGCATAAGATACATCTAGTCTAGTGCAAAACATCGTATACATGATAGATCCTATTGTTGAAGCATAAGAGATCTTATCCATGTGATCTCTCTCTTTTTTATTCTTTGGACATATGTCTTTAGAGAGATAGATGCCTTGCGACATAGGCAAGTGTCCTTTCTTGGACTCCATCATGCTAAACCTCTTTAACACCTTTTCTATGTTTGTGGGTTGAGAAAGACCTATCAACCTTTTAGATCTATCTCTATATATCTTTATCCCTAGAATGTAAGTTGTTTCTCCTAAATCCTTAACGGAGAATTATTTGGACAACCAAATCTTCATAGATTGTAGCAATGGTATATCATTTCCTATGAACAATATGTCTTCAACATATAGCATTAGGAAAATTATGGCACTCCCACTAAATTTTTTATAGACGTGGTTCATCCTTATTTTTTATGAAGTCAAACCCTTTTACAACTTCATCAAAATGGACATTCCAACTCCGAGAAGCTTGCTTAAGTCCATAAATGGACTTTTGAAGCCTACACACCTTATTAGCATTAGCATTAGATATAAAACCTTCAGGTTGTGTCATGTACACTTCCTCTCCCAAGTTTTCATTAAGGAATGCAGTGTTTACATCCATTTGCCATATTTCATAATCATGGTATGCAATAATTGCAAGCAAAATCCTAATGGATTTAAGCATAGCAACTGCTAAAAAGGTTTATTCAAAGTCAATACCTTGTCTTTGTTTGTAACCTTTTGCTACCAGTATAGCTTTAAAGGTTTACACCTTGCCATCTACTTCGATCTTTCTCTTAAAGACCCGCTTGCACCCAATGGGTTTTATCCCCTTAGATGGATCCACCAAAGTCCATACTTGGTTGGTATCCATGGCATCCATTTCAGATATCATGGCTTTTAGCCATTTCTCATAATTGATGTCCAACATCGCTTCCTCATAGGTTGTAGGCTCATCATTTATGCACAATGTGTCCCTCTCTAAGAGAAATCCATATCTTTTTGGAGCTTGACGTATTTTACTAGACCTTTTGAGTGGTTATGCCTCTTGAGACTGTGGTTATACATCAGATGTCACAATCCCAAGCTCAAGTTCCAATGGAATGTCAATTTCTGGGTCTCAAACATTTTGGAGTACAAATTTACTCCCACTAGCTCTTTCATTTAAGAACTCTTTCTCAAGGAAAGTGGCATGCCTTTAGACAAACTCCTTTTGCTCAATGGGATTATAGAAATAATATCCATGTGTTTCTTTAAGATATCCCACAAATTTACATTTTTCGGATCTCGCTTCTAGTTTATCAGACATTGTACGTTTCACACAAGTAATACATCCTCAAATCTTAATGTAAGACAAGTTGGGCCTTATCCCACTCCATATCTCATATGGTGTCTTATCAACTGATTTGGTAGGCACCTGGTTCAATATGCGAGAAGCAATTTCTATAGCTTATCTTCAAAAAGATATAAGAAAATCTACACGACTCATCATAGATCGAATCATGTCCAATAATGTTCGATTCTTTCTCTGAAACACCACATTGTGCTATGGAGTACCGGAAAGAGTCCATTGTGCAAGAATTCCATTCTGTTTCATCTAAGATATAGGCCTCCTCGATTAGATCTAGGAGTAAGAATACTCTTCTCAGTTTATTTCTCAACCTCAGCTCTGTATTCTTTGAACTTGTCAAAGGATTCAAATTTATATTTCATCAAAAACATAACCATTGCGAGAATGGTTATCTGTGAAGCTGATGAAGTAGGAGTATCCTCCTCTGGCACTAGTATTCATAGGACCATATACATCCGAATGTACAAGTGCTAGTAACACCCCAGCTCATTCACCCTTTTTGCTGAAAGGTAACTTGGTCATCTTACCAAGGAGACAACACTCACATGTTCCATAAGATTCATAATTAAATGGATCGATATAACCTTGTTTGTGTAACTTGGTTAAGAGAGTCTCATTAATGTGTCCAAGCCTACAGTGCCAAATGTAAGATAGTTTTGGATCGTCTTTCTTTGCTTTCTTGACCTCTGTATTGAGTGTGAGTCTCTTAGAATCAAGAATATATAGACTGTTCGAATGTGTCCCTACACCATAATGCATCTCTCCCTTCAAGAAAGAACAACAATTGCCCTTAATGCAAAATTCAATATTGTTATATAATGCCAAGTCTAACACAGATATGATATTTTGAGACTTGGAAGGAACATAGTAGCAGTCTCTTAATTCCAAGATCAACCTAGAAGTTAAAGGTATGGTAACCATCCCCACAATTAATGCAACAACCTTTGCTCCATTTCCTACTCTTAGGACCACCTCTTCCTTCATTAATCTTCTACTCATTTTCAACACCTTTATGTCATTACATAAGTGTGACCCACATCTAGTATCTAATACCCATGATGAGGGGTTAATAGTAGATAGATTTACTTCAATCATATACATGGTCAATAGTGAAACTTCTACAAGTTTATCATTCTTTGACCTTGTCAAAAAGCTAGGATATCTGCCTTAAGGACATTTATTCTTAATAGATATTTGAGAATGTTTCTCAACTTGATATACCAGTCCAAACATTTTGGCCCGAATTTCTTGATGACATCAAGTATGTTGGGCAAAGTAATGTGTATTCGCATTCTAACAGCCTAGACATTTAGAGAATGTTTATGAGTAATCATGTATTACAATCAATTAAGATGAGATAGTAAATCTTAAATTGATTGCTCCCACTATTTTCTTCAAGATGATAACCTCCATATCACGTTGAGAGATCTCTACAAGGATTCTTTTAGTGGGTTAGGATCCTTATCCATTTTAATCATGACCTTGAGTGTGCTCAACAAACCATGATAGGTGGTTTAGGTAGGTAACTGAGTTTACCAATTGTATCTCTACACAACTCCTAGATTAGCTAGGTGACAACACATTACCTAAACATATCATATATGTTTCGCCTAGCCATTGCCTCTAATTTCCATGATAATCAAGTTTCGAAGCATCCGAATTTTATGAAACTAGTTGAATAAGACCCACAAATAGCTCAAACATACTCGTGTAAAAGTGTGACCTTAAGTGTGCTCAATAAGTCTTCGATTAAAAGAGCAACCAGGTTATCTTGCTATATATGGTGGAAGGCAACTTAATCATGCGTGGTATGTGACTCAATATTTACCAAGGGATTTTCTTATTTTTGACTTAGTTAAGGTTGAATCTTTGCATGCATAATATTTATTAATTGAATAAATAAATCTATCTCATGCATACTACTTTGGATAATTATGGACTTTATCTATACTAATTTCCTTGAGCCATTGAAGGAAATTAGCTTAGTTAAATCTAGGGGATAACATACAACATATTGTAATCTTCCTCCTTGTATCTTCACGGTGCTTTAGGTCTTCATCTTCGAATTGTGAAGTAAGTCCTAACTAATCCTAATTCTGCACTTATATGTAACTACTTACAGTTTAGTAAAGAAACCTCATAGTACATCCGAGGGGAGTTAGGTGACAAAAGAATTTTACAATCCATGAAAATCAAGAAGAAGGCAGGGTGCGAAGACCCTATTTAATAAATAAATACCATGATACAATTTAAGCATACATCCACAATCATGTTGGGCCTACTCCATAATCATCCACATTCATCCATCCACATGAACATAAAATTAAAATTCTGTCTTATTCTAATTGTTAATCCTATGAGGCATCTGAAGTTAGAGTGCAACTAATTTCGAGTTCATTTTTAATTCCATGTGTGGAAACAATTTTCCATATATGGAAAGTCTTTATTAATCAATATTAGTAATATTATCCATTCTTAATCTCATTAGGATTAGAATTAAAATATTATTGCAAATTAAAACATTTTTAATTTGTAATCTTTAAACATTTTAAGTAACTTTTATTAATCATTTTAAATTAATGATCATCTGTCTTCAATTATCTAATCTTATTGGATAATTTAACTATAATATTTAAGACAACATTCTCTTTAATTATATTTAATTGCCTATTCGAATTTCAGTTCTTAAAAGAAGTAAATTAATTGATGATATTTATCTTGTCCATATTTATCACACTCTTATATTTGTAGGAATCAAATTCCTGAAATTATGGATGTGATTAATTAAATTTTGATATCCTTATGTTAAGGAATCAAAGTCCCTAATTTAAATATATCAAAATTATCTTTTTGGAACTTTTCCATAAGATATTGTTTAGTGAATTAGCATTTTTAATTGCACCAATTTAGGCTGCAAATATGGACACGAAAATCCCAAAAACCATGACTTTACAAAATTCTGGCAACACTACACCAGTCATGGTTTTGTGGCTTGATGTGGTACCAAATCAAGGAATTTAATTTCCAGATTTTAACCATGGTCAGATAACATATGGAACCTTTCCATATTAAAATTTCATAATTTTTGAACTTGATTTATATGGTCAAAACCAATAAAAAAATGTAGCCTATGTATCCTGTACATAGCTGCAGTGTTTGGGTTGCATATGTGGCATTATGGTGGCATAAATCAAGGGATTAAAACCCTTAATTTTAGTAATCTTTCCAGGCGTCTTTTGAGCATATTCAAACTTTATCATTTATCCAAAAAGGTACAACAATTCCTCAATTTTACGACTCTTTGAAGATGACTTTCTTAGTAAAATAATGACCTGAAACTACTGTTGGCAGC
>NW_018397276.1:1357348-1358866 GCF_002168275.2 Theobroma umbraticum
GCCATGACATCATGGCCTTTCCTTCACCGTTTTCAGCTGGTAATTAATCATATTGAAACAATTTCAACGTAGATTACTTCCAAATTTTTTCATAATTTTTAGAGGCTTTAGGCCCCTGTTTAAAACTGAAAATTGAACCATATGCAAATCTGGACAGAATCGAATTCTATCACCAAACCGCATCTTGTTTCCTATGAATTCGAATCCTTTTCTCACCAAACTCTTTTGTGCATCTCATGCACATATTGTTTTGCAAAATTGAGACATTTAAACAAGATTAGTTGCTGAAACAAATAAGTTTTAAAAATCAAAACTCGAATATGAGATAAACTACTTTAAAACATAATCGAAATTTAACACTTACTTGCTCTCTTCCAAATACCACACATCCAATCAGAATTGAAATTAAACAATAACAAGACATACCTTTGCATTAAAACAAGCTAAGTGATTCTCTGATACTACTATTAGGAATGACATGATTAGAGCATCAATGCAGTAGAATAAAAAAATTGAAATAAAATAAAAAGCATGCCTCCTACCTTTGGATCACCTTGGTTGTTTAATGCAAAGTTAAGCACCACATAAAATCAAAAAAAGTTTTACCTTTTCAAGTAATATCGGAATCAAATGGATTCCTTTTGGTGGCAAAACGTGAACACCTTTTGTGTGAAAGAATCCCAGCCACTCAATCGCTTGGCCTCTGATGTTGCACACACGATTGCAACGGATCCTTCTCAAAGAAAGAGCTTTATGCCACGGGCTTGTGCTAGCAAGTGGACAATGATTTGTCCCCTTTTCTTCTTTGATTTCCAGCAAAGAATCAAAGGAGAAGTTTTTCAAAAAAAAAAAACTTCTCAAGAGTGACAACACTCGAGAAAAACTTTTTTTTTTTTGTTTTTGCTTCTTTATAGAAAATAGTGGCTATAATGTGATATTTATATCTAGGTTTAACTTATTAAAATTTACAAAATAAGTCCTTAATATTATAACAATTACAATATTTAACCAATAACTTATTAAACTCTTTTAATTAGGTTCTTAGTAGTTAAAACCTAGAAATTGATTTAAGTCTATCTTAAATCATCACACTCTCAATTTAATCCAAATCTCAACCTTTGTGTGTGACCCATTAGGATCCTAACATGTTGCCAATGGAATTGAATTATAATATTATTAATTAAATAATTTAAATGAATAACATTTAATTTTAAATTAACTAATTTAATTCCATAGACCATGATTGGCATACAGCAATGCATCATGACCACCCAATTGTTAGGAGAGTCAAAGGATTCTTTGACAACCCTTCAATATACAGTTTTAGTATATTTCATTCCTTCATCATATATTCCAAAGATGATAAGAGTTTGGTGCAGTGCCTACTCTTATTGACCTCCATATTTGTTCCTGCAATTAGATCATTAGCTTTATAGAGACTCATGAAACTCATTTCATAATCTCGTAATCACCTTAGCCAAGGATTTGATTAAGCTAATGTCAACCAAGAACTAATGA
>NW_018397276.1:1358876-1390561 GCF_002168275.2 Theobroma umbraticum
CTTGAATTACTTGGGGTGATGATTCCTAACTTGACCACTCATTTGCCTTCATGTGCTTCATAGTATACCGAAAAACATCTTGTTTTGGCACCCTTAGTTAGGCACCTATAGGGATAAATCAAAGCATAGTAGTCCACATACATGACAACCCGGTGTCTCAAGTCTAAAGAGTAGTTACACAACTAACACATGAAAAGCACTGCATAGACACTTGAGTGAGGTATCAAATACACTTCTCATGGCAAGTCATGTTTAGTGAACTCGCTCTCCCATGGCAAGAACCCACATGCTAGTTCCAAGTATTTCTATAGTTCAACCTATGAGAACAATTGCTTACTTCACAAGTAAGGAACATAACATGTGTCAATCTTAAGCATTATTGATGTCCTTTCTCAATAATACAATGATCAGGAACTTTTAGGAACAATGCTTTGATGCTTAAAGATCTCATAATTGTATCCCAATACAATTCCTTTGCAAGGCATATATAGTTCCATAGGCTTTATCTACATAAGTACAAAAAGTAATTAAATCACAAAGTAATGGATAAAGAACTATCTCAATGTTATTATGAATAACAAATTATCATACATGAATATCTCTAAATTTCAATTCCCATACCATGACAGATTGGATTGTAGGGCTGATTCTAACAATAACACCATCCTTAATGTCTCCAAAGATTGTCACACATCATTAGGCTTACTTCTGAAGCTAATCAAAGTTATTCAAATTATTCTCCATGGCAGACTTTAATTCCTGAACTATCACATTAGAACCATATTATAATTATCTAAGCCTTTCCACAGCTATCTTACATCATATGCAAATCAAATCAATAAATGGTCCTCCCTTGGACATAGTCAAATCACGCTCAGTGGCTTACCAGCAAGGAATCAAATCACGCTCATGGCAAAGTAGCTAGCGGAGAAACAAATCAACACATGCCAAAGCAACGAGTGGAGAACAGATCACGCACGTCAGAGCAGCTAGTAGAGAATAGATCATGGGTTAGAGAAATCTCCCAACATCGGCATCACTCAAAGTAGTCTCAACGGATCGCATCAAAGCACTACAAGCGGGAATCACAAGCGCTATTAATGCCACCATCCCTACTTACCACCATCCCTACAAGGACACACATAGTCCCAGGGGGACAGAAATCCACTCAACCACAAATCAGATCAATGTCCGGAATTCATCCCTCAAATGAAAACACAAATCCACAAATAAGGCCATCATGCCTTTATCATTCATTTTTCCCCATCAAACCTCAATTCACATTTATCTAGCTTTAGTCATCTTTAAGCTCAATTAGGATCTAAGAGCCTCTAAGTCTCTAAGGCATCATTCAATCAAATCATCTCAACATACCATTCACCTAGGGGAATCTACTCCCAAGAGTTCATCAAAGCCTCTAGACATTCTGGTCCAGGAACACATAGTATAGGCCACCCATGTGGCTCACATCACATTACACAATCACACACAATTCACATATATACATATACACATATATTGTTCTCTAGCTAGGTTCATTCATCTAAGCATACATATTTCATTCTAATACCATGGCTGTGCATTTATCATGCATCATGCATTACATGCATTTTATTTAAACCCATTCACAATGACAAATTGGAGGTAATCCCAACCAAGCTTTGATCCTTAACCTTCAATTGTTGTCTAGCATGCCAACAAGTTGATTTAGCTCCATTTCCTCTTCAAACATGTTAGAACATCGAAATGTTAATTAAATCCTAGCCTTTGAAAAATGCCAGCTTTTTCACATTTAACCAAATCTTATCAATCCAACTAATTAAGCAAAAATCTTTCATTAACAAGCTAAATCCATACCTTAGAAGTTAGATTGCTCGAGTCTAAGGTCCAAATTCTTTAAACCAAGCCAAAGAGGAAATTTACCAAATTTGGAGAAAATTGGATTTTGAAGTTATTAACCAATTAAATTGAAAAATAATTCATAAAAACATTAAATGTTACCTCTAGAATAGTTTCTCGAGCTCTAAATAGCCTTAAGGGGCTTAGAAATTTAGTTTGGGGGTTAAGGTTTTAGTTTTTCCAAAAAGAGAAAAAGAGAGAAATAACTGAAATTTAATGAGGCAAAAATGGACTCGAAACCCCTTCTAGTTTTGCCTTTCTTTTCTGATGTATCAATACATTTGGGAATATATCAATACATCTGCCTTAATTTCAAAGGAATGTATCAATACATTGAGGCAATGTTTTGATACACTTCGTGTAAAATAGTCTTGGGTGCTCGCTACTTCAAATGTATCGATACTTGTTCATCAATTTCCAAATCTATCGATACATCTTTAAATGTATCGATAGAATTCCTCCATTACACCTCATATTGTTCTTCTTGCCAAGAATGTATTGATACATATGGGATGTATTGATACATTTTCCCCTGTAGGTAGTTTTAAGCTCCCGAAACTTTCAAAAATCTAAGTTTAACACCCTAAAATCATTCCTTGTCAATATCACACCACAAATCATTCATTTAAATTAATCCCATATACCTAAATCTACAAACATAACATCAAACTTAGATCAAAACCTCAAACTATGGGGTTTATCATATATTTCCTTAAAAATTTACCTCAGTGTCCTTTTACCTTCATAAATATCTTCAAACACTTGGCAAACATAGCATATTGTCCAAAGTCCTCAAGACTTCACATATTCATAAATCATCTTTAGTTTTCTTAATTTACATTGAAAATTGAGGGTGTTACATAAATTAAAAAGAAGTAAAAGATGTAGAAGGATCAAAATGAAAAGGAAGAAACTATTGAAGGATGTAATTGCATGAATTAAGAATGCCAAATTTATGGGAATCAATATAATTGCAAGGCATAAGGATTCAATTAAATGAAATAGGAATTTTGGTTTAATAACAAAGGATGCAATTGCATTGGATAAAAATTATGTAATGGTGATTAAAAAAATAGACAATTTTTGAAAGGACTTAATTGAAATATGAGCCTACAACTGTGTGGTAAATGGTAATGGTTAAAATTAATGGGGGCTGTAGTTAATTAAAATGTAAAACAGAGAGAGAGAATTACAAAGAAAACTAAGTGATGTATGCTATGATTAAAATGGAGGACTCAATTGCATTTTGAAGGATTTAATTGTAAAATAGAGGAATTAAAAGATAAATAGCAAAATGAAAGAAATATTGAAGGATATGATTAAATGAAAATAAAAGAAGAACACAAAATAAAGACAATCA
Source organism: Theobroma umbraticum (assembly GCF_002168275.2). Lineage (NCBI taxonomy): Eukaryota > Viridiplantae > Streptophyta > Magnoliopsida > Malvales > Malvaceae > Theobroma > Theobroma umbraticum. The sequence continues at coordinate 1,362,136 of NW_018397276.1, forward strand.
AGAAAAATAGGGGGCCATAGGCAATATGCCCATGGGCAGCCTTGGTAGATCCACCCATAGGTGGCCACCCATATCAATCTAAATGAAGGCAATAGATGCAGTATCAAGAAGTCAAAAATAAAGACTTGGTTAATGAAACCAAGTAAAAAGAAGTGGACACATGAAACTCACATGACTTCTAGTAAATAGAAGCATGTGAATTATAAGTTAACTTTATTTGATTTTATTTTTACAATTTTACTCTAAGTAAAAAGTTGGTTGTTAGGAATATTTTTTAGTCAATTAACTTTCCCTCTTTTTATAATAGCTTTACCTTTTTGTTCGCTTCGTGTATATAAATACTTTGTACTATTGATAGTTTTGGTTAATCTGAACGAGAATTGTCATTCTTTCCATAAAATTTTTCTTTCAATGTTTCATGGTTTCTTACATGGTATCAGAGTAGGTTCGAGGTAAGGATTCTGATTAGCAAATCTTCTTCAAATTTCTTCAGGTTTGCAGTCGATTTATCCTATTATCTGAATCTGTGTTGAGCTTCATCTGATTTTATCATAAGTTTGCCTCATTCAACTTCTAGATCTTGAATTGATAAAAAATAGAGATAGCTTGAAGTTTCTAGTTGAATATTTTATTTATTAGTTTGAGGATTAAGTTGTTGGAAATTTTATTCATGGCTAAGGAATCACAAATTATGAATGTTAATTCTTCAAACCGTAAGTCTTCTAATTCATATTTAGATGATCTTCCATCCCTTTTCTATGTATACCATAGTGACAATCATGCATCTGCTGTAGTTAACCCTAAACTCACCTCTAGCAATTACATAGCTTGGAGTCGATCCTTCTTGTTAGCATTATCCATAAGAAATAAAGTAGGATTTCTAGATGGAACTATAACTAAACCTAGCTTGACTGATCTTCTCTTCAGTTCTTGGCTAAGGTGTAACAATTTGATTGTAGCTTGGCTTTTAAATTCAATTACACCTCCTATTGCCTTAAATATTTTGTACATGGACAATGCAGCTGAAATATGGAATACACTTAAGCAAAATTTTTCACAGCTTGATAATACTCATGTTCGTGATTTGCAATACACATTAGATAATGTGAATCAAAGGACTAGGACAGTGGACTCGTATTTCATTGAGTTAAAGGGAATTTGGGAAGCATTAAGAAATTTCAAGCCACTACCACATTGTGAGTGTGGCAAATGTAATCTTTCTTGTTTTAACAAGTATTCAAGACAACATCAAAAGGATATGACTTTTAGGTTCTAAAAGAACTCAATGAGTCATATTCTGCTTTGAGGTCTTAGATTATTTCAATGGAATCAATCCCTAATCTTGATAAAGTTTTCAACATGATTTTAAGGGAAGAATTCCAGAGAAGTCTACTGATCTAGTCTAATCCTTCTATAGAATCATTAGCTTTGATGACTACTATGGATAATAGGAAAAAAACCAAAACTGATTTGATCTATAATCATTATGGAAAGAAAAGTCATGTTAAGGAAAAATGTTATAGATTAATTTGATTTCCTGAAGATTTCAAAATCATTAAGGGAAAAGGAAACTTCAAGAATGGAAAATTAATGGTCATCAATGTTTCTACTGGAAATAATTCAATTGCAAGAATTGATAAAGATGAAGAAGTTACTGGTGTAGATTCCATGTCACAAATGTCACTCATTAAGCATCAGGTTCAAAAATTAATGATACTTCTCAATGAGAGTGGCATAAACAATGAGGATCATCCTGAAGTTTCATCAATCTCTCAGCCAACAAAACCTTCTTTGGTAAACTCAACCTTTGCAAGTATCATATTTGGCGTACCTTGTTTCAATACTTCAGATAATCTTACACCTAAATATAAGGAAGTTAAGCAATGCATGGTTAAACAAAATTCTTGGATAATAGATACTGGTGCAACTGATCACATACTCTTTAATCAATTTCAGTTCTACAAGACCAATTAGTAATTGTTATGTTCATTTGCCTAATAATGCAAAAGCAGCAGTGACGCACATAGGAATAGTTAGATTGACTTCATTGTTGACCTTAGATAAATTGGCTTCATTGTTGACCTTAGATAAATTGACTTCATTGTTGACCTTAGATAATATCCTATGTGTACTTTCATTTCACTTTAACCTTGTTTTAGTAACTAAACTCGCTTTTGGTCAAAATGCTTGTGTCTTCTTCATTGATAAATTGTGTGTTATCTAGGATCTCCACTCATGGAAAGTGACTGGAGTTGCTACAGTCTTATCAGATCTGTACTTCTTGCAAGATTTTCAAGATGAACAATATCTTTCCAAATTTAGTTTTGAGAAACTTGAAAAATTTTCTTCAAGTTTTCTTGTCAATTCTTGTAAAACAGTGCATAAAAAATTTGATTTGTTGCATTTTAGGTTAGGTCATATACCTTTGAACAAAATAAATGGCATTCATGAACAATATCTAGATATTGAACGTTCAAAGTATTTAGTTTGTGAGATCTGTCCTTTTACAAATATGAAAAAGCTACCATTTCCTGTTCATATAAAAAATACAACTTTTCCATTTGAAATTATTCATTCTAATGGATAGGGACCTTATGCTATTTTAACCATTAAAGGTCAAAGATATTTTCTTACTTTAGTGGATGATTTTACAAGATTTACATGGGTTTTCTTAATGACACATAAGTCCAATGTATCATCAATTTTGCCATCATTCTACAAATATACAAAAAATCAGTTTTCAACATCTATTAAATGTTTTAGAATAGGTCGTGGAGGAGAATTTAATCTTATTGAGTTTTATGAAAAACATGGTACTGTTCATCAAGTGTCCTATGCTGAAGCTTCTCAACAAAATGAGTTTTTGAGAGTAAGCATCAATACTTACTTTTAGTTGCTAGAGCTTTAATGTTTCAATCATTTTTACCTATATCTTTTTAAGGGGAAACAATTCTTACTGCAACTCATATTATCAGCAAGATACCAATTAAGGTTCTAAATGATAAATCACCCTATGAATTACTTTATTCAAAGCCTCCTAACTATGATAATTTGAAAGTATTTGGGTCCTCATGCTTTGTATCCACTTTAACTCAAAACAGAAGGAAATTTGATAAAAAAGCTGTTAAATGTGTCTTTGTAAGTTATCCAAGTGCTATTAAAGGGTATAAAATGTATGATATCAGTGAAAATAAGTTTCTTGTATCCAAGAATATTATTTTCCATGAGCATATATTTCCTTTCCAGATAACACAGAATATCAGTGATCATCATTCATTTCTACAAACACCTGTTGTGCAGGACTTTGATTTTGATATTTCAGCTCCTAACATAATAAATTGTGCACCAAATCTTCTTTTTTTTTTTTTGAAATGTCTCCATGTACTCTTGTTCCATCATCTGCAGCTAGTTCTTCATCAAAATTCATTAACGTACCTCAAAATTCAATTGAACCTATCCTTGAACATAGTTCTGCAAGTTCTGTTTATGCACCAGTTAATTTTGCTATTGATGTTAATTCATTTCCTAGGAAGAGTAGTAGGCCTAGACATGTTCCAAAATACCTTAAAGCTTATCAACTTGATTTACCTTCCACTTCACATCATGTCACAGTTCATCCAAATACTAATTTTTTGTCATTGCATCACTTATCATCTACACATAAAGCCTTTACTACTAGCTTATCTCAAGTATATGAACCTCATACATATGACCAAGCTGTTAAGTACTCTCACTGGAGAGATGCCACGCAATGTGAACTTCAAGCTTTTGAGTATAATGCTACATGGAGTAGTGTACCTTTACCTTTAGATTTTCATGCCATTTGAAGTAAATGAGTGTTCAAGGTTAAAATGAATGCATATGGTACTATAGAAAGGTATAAAGTAAGGCTGGTGAAAAAAGGGTATAATCAAGTAGAAGGGTTTGATTATTAAAAGACTTCAGCCGTGTTGCCAAACAAACAACTGTGAGAGTTTCTTTGGCGCTTGCAGTTGCTAAAGGACTAATTTTGTCCTAGCTAGATATCAACAATGTTTTCTTAAGTGGTAATCTTGATGAAGTAGTTTATATGACTTTCCTAAAGGTTATTCTATCAAGGGGGAGTATCCACTTGGTTTTAATTGTTGTGTAAGTAGCATAAATCTCTTTATGGTTTGAAACAGGCTTCAAGATAGTGGAACACAAAGTTTACAGACTCGTTACTAAAATATGGATTTACTCAATCATATACAGATTATTCCTTGTTCACTATGACATCAGATAGTGGTGATTTCATTGCTTTACTAGTATATGTTGATGATATAGTAATTGCCAGTAATAATGTTTAGTTGACAGATCAATTTAAGAATTATCAAGTTCACGGTTCAAGCTAAGAGACCTAGGAGCAGTGAAGTATTTCCTAGGATTTGAGATTCTTAAGGGTTCAAAAGGCATTTCTATTTGTCAGAGAAAATATACATTGGATTTTTTAGATGAATATTGGATGCTTGGTACTAAACCGGTCACTGCTCCTATAAATTATACTCATAAGATTAGTAAGGATGTTGATGGAAAAGAGGTTGATAATCTAACAAGATATAGGCAACTGGCAAGCAAACTATTATACTTAACATTCACAAGACCTAATATTTCTTATGTTGTTTAGGTTTTATCTTAGTTTATCAAAAAACCAAAGAAAGAACATATGTTTGTAGCTTATAAGGTATTGAAGTATCTTAAGCCAGCTCCAGGACAAGGGATACTCATTAAGGCGAACTCAAATTTAAGCATATCAGCCTACTCAGATAGTGATTGGGCTGGTTGTGCTGATACAAGGAAATCAATTACAGGGTATTACGTATTCTTAGGAGATTCATTGGTTAGTTGGAAATCGAAAAAGTAATCAGTGGTTGGTCGTAGCTCAATTGAGGCTAAATATAGGTCAGTGGCTATAGTTTGCTATGAAACCATGTAGCTAAAGTACTTGTTATTTGATTTAGGCATTAAACAGAGAGTAGTAATCAAACTTTATTTTGATAACCTATCTACAATTCATATATGTCAAAATCCAGTGTTTCATAAGCACACAAAACATATAGAAATGAATTGCCATTTTATCAAGGAAAATATGCTTGAAGGATTGATTGAACTAGTGTATATTTCTACTAGATCATAGATTTCAGATTTATTGACAAAGGCTTTGCAGCCAACATAATATCACTGTTTATTACACAAGATGAATGTTCATGACATTCATGCTCCACCATGAACATTCATCTTTAGGGGGAGTATCCTTCTAAATGAAGGTAATAAATGCAATATCAAGAAGTCAAAAATAAAGACTTGGTAAATGAAACCAAGCAAAAAGAAGTGGACACGTGAAACTCACATGACTTCCAGTAAATAAAAGCATGTGATGCATAAGTTAACTTTATTTTATTTTTGTTACCATTTTACTCTAGGTAAAAAGTTAATTGGTTGTTAGGAATTATTTTTAGTCAGTTTACTTTCCCTCCTTACATAACAGCTTTACTTTTTCTTTCACTTTGTGTATATAAATACTCTATACTGTTGATATTTTTGGTTAATCTGAATGAGAATTGTCATTCTTTCCATAAAATATTTCTTTCGATGTTTTATGGTTTCTTACAACTCGTTCCTTTTTCATTTTTATTTCTTTCTTCTTCTTTTCTTTCCTTTGTTTATTGCATGTGTCTCTTTAAATTTTCTCTCCATTATAGCAGCAACTATGCCATGTCTTTCTCTCTTTTGGCCTCCACACAAACACCATAACACCTCTATCATTCCTTCACCTCACGACTAGCACCCAAGCTTCCGTTTCCTCATTCTTTTACTTCTCTTCATGGAATTTAAGCTAATAGTATCTTTCTTCTTCTCTTCTTTCCTTTGTTTGCTGCATGTGTCTCTTTAAATTTTCTCTCCATTGTAGCAGCAACTATGCCACATCCTTCTCTCTTTTGGCCTCCACACAAACATCATAATGCCTTCATCATTCCTTCACCTCACAACTAGCACCCAAGCTTCCATCTCCTGTTCTCTTACTTCTCTTCATGGAATTTAATCCAATAATAACATCCTTTTTCTCTTATCCCCTTTGTCTCCACGGGAAGTGAGCTACATTGAGGCTACCCGGCCTTAACATTAGCTTCATGGGTTGTTAATCTCTCACGCGCCATAACCATTTCCTCCACTATGGGTGAATAGCTTAGGTTTCATCCTTTGCTAATTTTCGCCATGATTTTAAATTAAACTAGACATTAGATTTTAAAGTTAAAACAAAGCTTGAATTTATTGAGCTGTTAGTTGCCTTAGGGGCTGACTTTTGAATTTGGTTTTAAATGTTGGATATAAATGTGGTTTAAATAATCGTTTGGTTTATTGTAAGCATGATATAAATATTGGATTTGATGCTAGCTAGGTAAGGCAATGATGAATTTAATTCTAGTTGATTGTTTAGTTTAACCATGGAGTTTGATTAATCGAATTAATATGTTTTGATTTAAAGGAGTAATGAAGGAAAGTGTTGATTAAAAATTCTCCTAGCATTGTGGCTGAATATCAAGGGCAAGTTGATAGAGATTTGAAGGTAAGAAAATAAATTGAAATTGGAGTTTTGTTGTTATATCACTTGCTGTCCAAATTATGTAATAGTTTAACATTGAGCCTCGTATTGAGAAATGTCCTTGTGCATGCAACTAGTGAATAATTGAGTTGGAACCTTGACTGTTGGAAGAAATCAACAAGGCTCGGGTGATCATGATGGACTGAATTATGCTAAGTCCCTCGACAAAAATATATTGAGCTTAAGTTAAGGAAAGTTGATTAGTAATATTGGTGAGAAATCCCACCAATTGAGGTAAGTGGATGATAAATTTAAAAACTAGATTCTTGTAAATACATTATATATGTTACACTTGATAGTTGAACGAAATTGTGGTAACCAAGAGCTAGTAGAAAATCCTAGGTTGTTTGTGATTGTGATAAAGATTTTAAATCCATTTTCTCTATATTATGTATATATAATTATTACACATTTTTAACTCGGGGAAAACAAACCTTTGATAAGTTTTTGCTTCAAAAATCTACCTTGTAAGCTTTGTGTAGTGCTTAGCCAATGACCATTATTTAACTCACAGAAAATGATGCTTAAGTTATTGTTATTCATCAATGCATGTTGTTTGCTTATCATGCCATGTCGTAAAATAAATTTGTGCATAAACATTTGGTTTGTAAATATACTAGATATTGTTTTATCACATTTCTTGAATGCATTGAAATTATATTTATTTTTCTTTTAATAAAATGGAGACACTCGAGGGTAGGACTTGTTACCACACTAGGTTAGTATGGCCTTTGTGCACAGTAATGATTATTTATTATTGATATTAGATTATAAAGGAGGACTTGAAGCCTCGACTTCTATTTGGTGGCGTAGGGAGTTCCTACAAGTAGGTAAAGGGAACCTAAAGCCTCAATTTATATTTGATGGCATAGGGAGTTCCCACAATTAGGTGAAGGGGGACCTAAAGCCCCGATTTTATATTTGGTGGGGTGGGAGTTCCCACGAGTAGGTGATGATGTTATTGACATGCGAGAGTATGCCTAAGGGCTAACTAGACCTACCCAAGGTTGATGCTCGCTAATTGATTTTTATTAAATATGGCGTGGTGCTAATACTTGTATTTTGTTTTTACATGGCAAGTGAAATTACGTATTCATTAGTAACTGGTTATTCCACACTTTTATGTTTGAAATTTTTCATTTTATACTTGCCATTGGATTTATTGTTGAAAAGATACTAAATTTGGAAGATTTTCTAGCATGCTAATTATAACCATTTCCATATGTGTGTATTTATGATTTATTATTTTTTAAGACTTGCAAGGCATAGAATCCTTTAATTTAATTGATTATATTTTTATTGTTTATTCCAAGATTTATAAATATTCTACTGTTATATTTGTTTCCCCTCCCTGCCTGCTCACAGAGCCGATGATCTCTGAGTCTGTGAGACTCACCTAAGTTATTTAATGTGTAGATAAATAAATAGTTGGGGACATCATTGGCAAAGATTCCTTTCGCAATTGTGTAGGTAATGGCATCTCCTAGCTCTCTCTTATGTCACTATGTTGTCCAATCATCAAGTAATTTTTTAAAAACTTTATTTGAAGTGACATATCTAAACTATTTCGAGTTGAGGCTCTTGGATGTTATGACATTTAATTTGGAGTGGTATTATTTAAAACGTAATGTATAAGTGGTCGGTAAATTCTATTATGAAATTTCACCTGTGGTGTAGAATTCAAGTTGTTATTTGAAGACATATTATTATTATGGCTGTCATATTTAAAGAAATATTTGAAGTTTTGGTGGTGAATTGAAGATAAGAATTTTAATTAGTAAATTGAATGAAACATAAAAGGCTTGCCAAGTTGTGTGAGCTTGCCTGCATGACTTGTGTGCCGATAATGGTCGTAGGAGTGGGTTGTTACATGGACTTATATTATTTATTTTTTTATATTTTATCAAAATATGGCTAAGTTCATTTGATCTTGATAAAAAGATAATATTATAATCCATAATATGATATAATAAACAGAGCTAGACTCCAATGTTATATATAAGCTTGCAAGTGTATATATGCAGAAAACTTTCAATCCTATAATGAGTAGGAATAAAGATTCACTATATAAAGGTAAGATTAGGTCTCTTCTCCTGTTTACAAAAAATATTAAGATGCCCATTGGAGAATTAACAGATCATGGAGGAGGAAGATCTTAAGGCACTAAATCTCAACAGTTAATCTAGTCAATATTATTTTTGCTGTCAAATCATGTACAAAAAATTAGGAACACTTTCATGTTTTAAATTCCTTCTATGGTAGATCCTAATTAGTATAAATTTATTATGCATAAAGTTTATCATTACTTTCACTTGAAATTTGTGGTTAACAAAAGAAAAATTTTGTATTCTAAATTGTGTATTTTTACAAAGGTGAATAATATATAAGACTAATCATATTCTGTGTAAACACTTTACTAGTGAATGAAGGCTCGGCTTTTCAAAAGAAAAAAAGATTTATCATATTCATAACGGTATTGTAGTCTAATTAGTTATAAGCTAATCGATTATAGTCTAACTAGCTAACTAGCCAATAATATTTTATTCTAATTGAATCACTGAATTTGTTTAATAATCTTAACATTTACAAATTTTCATTCCTGTAATATAAATTATATGATACACGGATGAGTCCATATAAATTTATGAGATCCAGATTAGTCAGTTATATATTGATTGAGATTCAGATGAGTTTTACTGATAGCCTATATCATGAATCGTATTTGAATAGTTAAATATATATTATAGTATCCCATTTATTGTAAGGGAAAAAGAACTCTTTAATTCTATAGGTTATGCAAAGTTTCATTAAAAACGCAAAAAATCAACATATATAAAAGTATTTGTATTTGAAAATAAAAAAGAAATTTTTTTTTTCTCCCCTTATTTCTTTCTTCCTGATCAGAAAAACTTTTGTCACCCCAACAGTCCATCTTATTATTAAACTCGTACAGAAAAGTTTAATACATTCAATTGAAAACTAAAAACAAACATGTAACACATAACAGCAACACGAAATAGATTGCATAGTAGAGGCAACGACGATGACCACACTGAAGAACTCAGCCAACATTAAAGACAGACCAAACAACCAAATGCGACGACTTGAAGGCAGCAGCCACCATTGAATCTTTGTCTTCATCAGATTAACACCTTTGCAACAAATATGCTAGAAAACCAAAAAGAAATTATCATTTAATTAGCAGTAATCTAACTGAATATGATACAAGGAGCTTGTTCTCCCCACCCTTAATTTATTTATTAGAACATGTTCCAGCAACTGGTGCCATAGTTTTTGTTTGCTTATTATCTCTTGCTATCAGTTCGCTGCAATAAATAGAAAGGGAGAAGCTAATGTTAGCAACGGCATGACAAAACTTTTAGAAAACAACTACGTGCACAGTACAGTTTTGAGGAAGTCGTTCAAGAAATAATGAGGAATTTAGCAGCTTAACTTAATTCTATTAATGAAATTGTGAAGAGAAGTACCGGAGAGCACAAGTGAGTTTGGCTGCCTTGTCAAACTCTTCGTTTGCTCTTGCTTTCAGGATTTGGAACATGAAAGCAAGGCGGATTTGGGTGTTGGCACTCTGCTGCATTATGAGGTTAGTCTCCTTTCGAAGTTGTTCACATTCCAATTCAACGGCTGCAAATTTTTCTCTTACTTGTCTCTGCCCCTCTTTGATCATTTTTTGATCCTTACTTATTTCTTCCATATCTGACCTTAGCCTTCTCATGTGGCTGTTTAGGTTTTTCAGCCTTTTCCTTTTCTGACCAAAAGAGAAAATTGCATGTAAGAGTGAGCAAGTTACAGATTTCATTTACACATAACAAACTAATAGGTGAAGATCATAAAATATGTTGTAAACCTATAATTTCTTTTATGGGGTTTCTTATATATGTTTCAAAATCTAAACCATCAAGTACAAGAGTTTTTCATTCATGTTAAAAAGACTAAATGTGTGGGAAGAAGAGCACTAATAACAAGAGATGTTGATACACATTTAAATGACTACATAATTGAATTGTTGTTAGATATATTACAGTTTCTGTTTGAGTTTGTGATACGTAGAGAAGGACGTGTTGCAGTAAATAAAACGGAATATACTAGAAGCAGTAGAGATAAAAATTTGAGCAGTCTTTGAAGTGTAAATGCTTTTATGGTAAGTGGTGAGGAATAAGAAGTAAAGAACTAGGTGGAGAAGGCAGTGGAGTACGACAAATGGAAAGAACTGAATAGAGAGAATATTTGAAAAAGCTTCAAAAGGGTTTAGAAAGTAATCTCAGATGAATTTTTCATTTGTCCCCGAAATTGTCAAACTCTCGTATCTATACTAAATAGAGCTTCCTTGGGAGCAATTGGTAGAAAGATAGAACTTTTAGGAGAACACATTTCTATATAGGAGAACGTGCTTGTTATAAGAAGCATATGTAATTGGATAGTACGTATAAGTTTTAGGTAGTGAAGTGCAGTACTTAACAAAGTACCACGTTTATTTTTAAAAAATAAGAAAAGAGTAAAGCATATGTACTTCAAGTAAAAGTTAAGAGAAAGTACTATTAACTACCTCCATATCTAAGCCACAAAGTCAAATTCTCTAAAACATCCCAAGTGTGAAAATAACTCAGAAACTCGATCACTCATTTTAAGTTACTTTCACTCTCCCATGTGATATAGCTGTTGCATATTTGTTCTCATTCTATAACACAATACTTAAACAAATAATAGTTAGCCAAAATTTGACATCTACATAATACACATATTATTTTGTATGTTTGTTGAGGATGATATATATTTCCTAGGTAGTTTAATGTCTAACACGTAGAAGGTGTGAGTTTATGAATATGGGTGGTTCAACGTCACAATGATCAATGTCACCAAGTATATGCTTCCAACTCATGCTTCATAACAGGAATTCAATCAACTAATAATGGAGCCGGAGTTTCTATCCAAGGGTAGCCAATATATATACTTTAGGCTACAATTTTATTTTTATGTTGACTATTATTTTCTAATCTTTTAAACCAACAAATTATTCTAATAATTTCGTATCAAACGTTGATGTAAAAGAAAAAACCAACTTTGAGTTGTGAAAGTTTGAAAAAGAACTCATACAGCACTAAGTCTTTGAAAACAAAACCCCTGGGTGTCTGTCCATTGTGAAAGACATAGACGACTCTTAATTAAGGTATGAAGTTAGAAGGCAAAGTGTTAGGATAGGACACACAAGAGACAAAATCCGAAAAAGGTACCTTGCGGTGGTTTGTCATGGAAATTCCACAATGGGGCGTCCCTGGAAGCGCAAGATGGGAATTCCGCCAACTCAGCAGCATCAATATTTTGCCCTTCTTGCTGAGGTAGCATTGCTTGATTGCATTTTCCTCCCAAGGTTTAGTCTTTATAGAACTTGGCAGTAGGTTCGTACGATAGCGCGTCTAGTCGAGCGATGTCGAACCATTTTTCTTGCCTTAACGCAAGTCAATGTGCAAGAGCTAGCAATCAAGTTGACTGTGGACGTTTGGCACGCGTGTTTGCTATGGGACCAATAAATAACAAGAAGTTACCAACACGTTTGTCCAAATAAAAACCCGACACCATCACATTAAAAAAATGAAAAATCTTAAATCTGACGGCTGCCTTTGTTTCTTTTGTTCATATGAATCGGATTATCCGACTAGCTTTTGCTTTGGCTACTTTCATCTTCTGTTAAACTGTGAATGTACAACGATATACCATTATTTCTATCACGTGCTTGTACCGCCAGAAACTGACTAATCAAAGTATAAATAAGTCAGCGATTTCCATTTCGTTTTTTGAAACGTATCACGGGCCTTTTTTCTTCCCAGGCACAGGGCGGGCAGAACCTGTACAGCCAACATTCTTGCCTGACGGGACAAGAGGAGCGGGGCAGACTGCTTTTGAATTTTCAAGGCTTGTAGCCGTTGTACATCTGCTAGTGATCATTTGGGAGAGGGGAAAATGTATATAAATACAACCTTCATTGCTCCTTTGTAAATGTCAGGCTCTTGCACTTTTTTTACAGTAAAATTTCTTCTTTGCTCAGTCCTCTTTTAGGCTTGGGAGTTGGGAGGTGATCCGTTCCCTGGGTGGGAGGTGGAGGGACTTTAGGTTAACTTAACTAGAGGAGTTGTGAGTGCAGACCTAACTATGGTCGGACGAGTGTTCTTGAGCAAACATCCTGTGACAGATTCACCTTGGGGCTGTCCATCGCTTTCACGATACTCTTCAACTTTTCAAAATTCTAACTGCTGCCTTTACGCATAACCGGATGAACCCAAGGTTCTTTAATCTTGTTAAAAGAGCATTCCAAGACTTTATTATTATTATTTTTTTAAAGCAATGCCCATCATAATTCAGGCATGCAACGGAGAAGGCAAGGACGGAATCAGAAATAAGTGTTGGGGAGAGACGAACCAATCTAAAAACAAGAAAATAGACTAAATTTCCTCAGTCAACATTAAGGCTAGACCTAGAGTTGTGGAGCCTGGACACAGCCTTAAAACGCCACACCCGGACTGTTTACGGCCCTACAGGAGCTAGATCCAGCCTCCTGAGACTCAATTTCCTGTGCCGTACGTACCTGACATGATGCCGCTCCGCTTGATCCTGGTGGCTAGACAAAAAGAGTAGAAGCGAGAAAGGGTTTGGCTGAAGTGTACATGATATATTTGTACTTTTTTAAGAACGTAAAGAACGATGAAACAACCTTTCATAGGGGCCCGAGACGGACATTGGATAAACTTCTTAAAGAAGGCCAAATGTGGGACCGTGATCACGTGTTTCGCTTGATTCTTTCATTCTCGTCTCAAAAATATTTATTAACGGACAGGCCAAGGGATGCATTGTCACGAAATAGCTACCACTCGGAAGGAATCGAGCGATTACTGGTTTCCGGACGTCAGACATCGGCTCCATCGACCGACTCATCCTCGCTTTTCATCTTTTGGTGACACATGTGCACTTTGATGACGCTGATCTTGTCCAGTTTCTTAAGCTTCCCCCGCACAGGGGCTTCCGTATTATTCCCATTCACTACATTCCTTTTGGGCTCCCTACATAGAGAAAAATAAATTAATTGATAAAAAGTGAATAAATTAATTGATAAACGTGAACGATTTGAATTCAAAACTATTCAAATTTGAATAAATTAAACTCAACATAATTTTAGTTAAAAAAATTTGAACCTTACATGATTTAGATCTAAAAAAAGTTAAAATTGTCAACGATCAAAGTTCATTAAAACTTGAATATTCAATTGAAAGACAAAACTTGTAATTAAATGGCTGTAAACTAAAGTAGTAAATGAACAAATTATAACATTTTTTAACATAATTCGGTAAAAGGGTTAATTGCTCCGAAATATTTGACATAAAGTCTAAAAAAGAAAACTATAAATTATTTTAACAAATTTAAATAAATTTTTATTTTTTATCATATTTATTCAAGGTTTCATATCTTTGGTCTCAATCAATAAGTTAATTAATTGTTATTAATTAAAATAATATTTTTATTCAAATCATTTTTTTAATCAAATTCTTTAATTTTAAAAAAATTAAATAATATTTATCATTTTATACTCATGTAACTTTAACGTGATATTGATATTGATATTGATAATGAAAATATTATATGACCAAATCATTATATCATTTCAGTATGTTATATTATCATTTATTATTATAAATATTATTTTAATTAATAATAATAATTTATTTATTTAATTTAAATAAAAATGTATGAATTTGATTAAATTTAATAAAAAAATAATTTTTTTTAAATTTTTTTAATTTCAAGTATTATTTCAAAATATTTTGATAATCATATGAAATTTAAAGTATTAACATATATATATATATATATATATATATATATATAAAAGACCCAACGATTGTTTTCTTTGGTCAAGATTCCCGAAACGAGAGAAGCAAAGCCATGTATCCGCAACAACCGACCACAGAAACTGACATATATGATTACTTTGTCGTGATCTGCCACTCGGGAGGAATCGAGCGATTACTCGTTCGTGGCAGTTGATTATCAGCTGGATCGACCGACTCATCTTTTGGTGACAAATTCCACTTAGAATAAAAGGACCGCTGGGTGACGTCCTTATCCGGCTTAAGCTTTTCCAACTTTTTAAGCTGTGGACTTCGTTCACTAGATTCCTCTTTTGCTGCCTACATAAAGGCGCAAGATTTATCCACACTCAAAATTTGCTGCCATCCCTTTAATATTTTATCAAAATTGAATTATTTTAATTTGAAATTATTAAAATTCCAATAAAATAAACCCAACATGATTTGAATTTAAAAAATTTAAACCTGACGTGATTTAAATCTAAAAATATTAGAATTGTCAATGGTCCAAGTTCAATAAAACTTGAATATTCAATTGAAAAGATAAAACTTGTAATTAAATGGCTTTAAATTAAAATAGTAAATGAACAAATTATAACATTTTTTTTCTTAGTGAAAGTTTAAAATTTTATAAAAAAATATTACTCTCTCGAGTCTTATGTGTGATACATTGTTTGCATAACTCTAATTGTTCCAAATTAATGTCTTATTTCGAAAGTCAAAAAAAATAATCATACCTTTCTTTCTTACCCTAAACTATAACGTGTAAGTCTAAAAACTCAATCATTCAACGTAAAACAAGAATCATCGTCAATTTTTTTGTTTTGCTGTAATTGATCACCTAGTTAAATTTATTTTTTCTAATAAGGTCTTAATCCTGACTTAGGTTTATTAAAAAGAATATGTTTCAATCTACGAAATAAACTAAGTTCGAGAATACAGTCATGTGTGATGAAGGTATTATTACTTTTACAATGCCTATTTAAATTGGTACCTAATTAATTTTGTGTAATCTTTTAGCCTTATTAAATTGTAATTCCATATTTAATTTTATTCTTCCTAATCGCTTTAATTAATGTGTATAGTTTATATGTTGGGAATTATGAAAACTTGATTTTCCCTATATTTTACCAAAAATAAAAAAAATTTACAAAAAAACAAAACTTTTCTTGATTTTCTCAACGAGTTGGTGGAAATCAAGAAGTTTTATGAAACCTTATTTTGAGTTTTACTAACGTGCTGGCGAAAATTGAAAAGTTTTATAAAACCTTATTCTAACATGTTGGTGACGATCGAGAAATTTTTACTAAAAGAAAACTCTTCTTGAGTTTTCTCAACGTGTTGGCCAAAACCAACAAAATTAGGACAAAAGCCTTTTCTTGATTTTCCTAATGTGCTGGTGAAATTCATGAAATTTGTACTAAAAGAAACTTTTCTTGATTCAAACTCGAGAAATTTTATGAAAACAATTTTTGGGTTTTCCCAACATGTCGAGGAAAATCCAAAAGATTTTGATAGAAAACCTTTCCTTAATTTTTCCAATGTGTTGCAAAAATTGAGAAATTTTTACTAAAAGAAAACTTTTTCTGATTTTCCTAATATACTGACAAAAATCAAGAAATTTTATTTTTTTAAAAAAATTGTATTTTATTATTATAATTTTCCTAAAAGGGACTATCTTAAACAACTCTAAATTTTCATTTAGGATTTATGTTTTATAATTTAAACTTACTACATCCTATTCTATTCTTTTATTTATTTTTTTTTTAAAACTCTAAAATTATTTTTCCTAATTAAACTTCTACATAGTAGTAACTAAAAAAATTAATAGTGAAGGATATATATATATATATATATATATCTCAATATGCATCCTTAATAATTAGATTGACATTATCATTTTTGGGAAGTGTAGAGACATAATTTTCATAAATTATTAAACTATGATTATGTCCACTACTTGAAAAGAGTATAGGGACTAATTACATAATTTTACCTAAACTTTAAACAAAATCATATAATTTAAAAAAGAAATTATGCATACTACTATAATAGTCTAGTCTTAGTGTTCATCAACACAAACTTTTATTTAATTTTACTATCTAAAGATAAAGATAGTTGCAAACTAAAGTTGGAGCAAATGTTGGTTTAGGATTGTGAGTATTTTGTTTCCAATGTATCGAGACTCATACTCCAAGTCTCGATACTTTCTTCATACAAAGCCAAAATTTGGGAATTTTCCAACACATTTGAGGTTCCAACTTTCGCTAAACATCTCAATTTAGCATTTTAGCATCTAGTTCAACCAATATACCAGTGCATATCCACATACATGCATCTGCAATGCAATTTGACATGTTAGCTTTGAAATTGACCCAAGCTTTGAAATGACAAAATTCAAAGTTCTAATTATGCTTTGGAACTAAATGTAAATTATTTTTAAATGGAAGAATTTTTTCATAAGTGTTTTAAAGTTGTTTGTAAAAAGAAAGTTTCATTTAAATGCTTTTAACGAAAGTTCTAGCA
This sequence comes from Theobroma umbraticum, assembly GCF_002168275.2. Lineage (NCBI taxonomy): Eukaryota > Viridiplantae > Streptophyta > Magnoliopsida > Malvales > Malvaceae > Theobroma > Theobroma umbraticum. The sequence goes on from NW_018397276.1 coordinate 1,379,161, forward strand.
AGTAAGAATCGACTTCTAAAAGTGAAGCATCAATTCTTGCAAAATAGAAAACAATATATCTTCTTTGTAACAAGAAGAAATCAACTTATCAATAGAAGAACCATTGATTCTGAAGAAGCAAAAAGCTACCAGATTGTGGGAATCGATTTCGGAAAGAGAAATATATTGATTCCTATGAAGGCACAAGCAAATAGAAAGCCATTGGACAAAGAGAATCTACTTCTCAAGTTACCAATGATCGATTCCTTGAGGAACAATGAAGAAAATTGGGAAATTTGTTGAAGAAGCAAGGAAGATTTAATGAGAAGATTTTAATGGGAAAATCAAAATTTGAAATTTCAACTTGTTGTCCAAAAAAGAAGAAGAATCGATCTTTAGAGAGAACACAAATCGGTTCTTGGCAACCGGAGAGCATGAGGCTCAAAATTGAGATAAGAGGAATCCACACCTAAAGAGTAGAAAGATCAATTCTCAAGAAATAGAATGTCCTAGGCTGCAAAAAAAATGACTTTCAAAAGATTGCTGATCGATTCTTGAAGGATGGCTGACATAATTCAAATGTGCTTAACTTTTGAAATTTGAATCTTTCTCTCTCTGACGAGAAAAATTCAAAGGTGACTATAAAAACCCTCCAAGAACTTCATTTTAGAGGGAGAGAAGAACACCAAGAAAGAAAAGAGAGAAAATCTTCATTCCAAGAGGAGAAAAAGCTTTCATTCTCAAGTCTACATCTTTCTCACTTTACAACACTCTCCAAAAATAGAGCATTCTTGTTTGAGGTTACATTCTTAGATTCATCTTCATTCTCTTGCACTCAGACTTTGTTGATTAGCCTATCTAGAGGCTACACATTTTGTAATCAATTGGTGAAAGGTTAAACCTCTTTGAAAAGGTAGAAAGGTTATACTTGAGCTTGTGAAAAAGTAGTTTGGTAACACTTCCATTGAAAAGGTAAAAGGGTTCTGCTTGAACCTTGAAAAGGTAGTGACTTTGTCATAGATTCTGGTTGATCCTTAAAAAGCAGTTGGTTGTAAAGGTTATGCTTGAACCTAGTTGAAAAAAGCAATTGATAGTGGATTCAAACTCCTTGTGATATCAAGGGAGAGAATACAGGCATTGTGAAGCCTAACCTCTATAAAAATCATGGTTGAGTTATGCTTTCTTCCCTATATACTTTGCTTGCTTTATTTCTCATCCATTTACATTTATACTCACTAGTTTTAAGTTTAGCACTTAAAGTTTTCATCTTTAACTCTGATCTTAAGAAAGTTGAAATATTTATTTGAAAGCAAATTGACTCCCTTTTTGGTTATTTATACTTGAAGCTTTTTTATCTAACACAACATAATCATAACAACACTTCATCATATACGTCTCATATGAATGTAATCATCATACATTCATGCGATACACATGCCAATGAATGCAATTATAAAAAAGTGGTACCTTGTCCCTAAAATAATGGCTATATAGTCGTGTGGCATAACACCCTACATCAAGGCTTCCAATATGCATGTAATATGATGGCTCACATCATGGCCTTCACACATATGTGTTACAATGCCCCACATTGTGGCTCCCATGCATGTGGTATAATGCCCCATATCTGACCCTCATGCTCATATGCATAATTTTTTCTCATAAATCATAACATAGGCTCTTAAGCCAACTTTCATCATCACTCATTATCATCATGCAAAAGCATAACAATTCCATATCTTGTGGTATAACACTCCACATCAAGGCCAACACACTTACATAGAATCATTTGCTGGGGTTCGACCACATACTCAAATACGAAAATAATCAAGAAATAAAAGTATAATGCAGCGAAAAAATAAAATAAGTATTTAATCAAAGAAACAACCAAATCCCATAAATCAATGTTTGTGTTTTTCATGTAATTTTCAAATTAATTACAAGCATTCATAAGTTTAAATGTTACACATTTTGCTCTAGATATTATGATCAAGAGCCAATTAAATCTAAAAGGCTTATGATGAAGTAAGAAACCTAAAAAGAGAATAAGACAACCTGAAATCCTATAGTAGAAATCTTTGCTTTTTCATCTTTAAGATTTGTCTAATCTTTAGCTACTCAAGTGTTTAGCATCTAACAGGAATCCATACAATGACTGAATAAGACCTTTTCAAAGGTAAGATCTTACTTATGCTAGCAAGTTTTGTTTCTAATCCAAAAAGACCAAAAGTTCTTGCTAAATCTTGTTTCTATTAGACAAAGAAAACTATTTTTTTTCTTATTTTTACGAATAGCTAAGAAGTGACTGAAGGCTTAGAGTTTTAGTTGGCTAACATAATATATTTTCATAGCCAAACTAAGTTGAGACCCTAGTATGACATTAGTATTTTTATTCAATTAAGTCTTTGTGAACTTAATTAATTTTTCAACTTTATTTTGGTCTATTTTAATTAAGTCCAAGTTAATTGATTATTTTTATTTAATCTCAATCATCTCACTTAATGTGCATGACCCATTAGGCATCTAACTTGTTAGCAATAAGTATAAATAAGAATCAAATATCAATTTTATAACTGATTTATATTTATAGATCATGAAGGGTATCAAGCAACACATCCTGACCACTAAAATGTGAGAGAGTCAATTAAAGAATTTAACAAAACTCTTCAATGATAAGCTTCTCAATGCAATATGGTCCTTTCATCAAATATCTCGGATATATCATAAAGCATGGTCTAGTGTCTACTCATGACATTCTATATTAGTTCTTGTAATTCATGACTAACTTTATGAATTTGAGAAACAAATTTTCCTTAAATTCATCATGCTTTTGTAACACCCCTGATTTTGACATGGCCTATATGTGATAGGGGCGAAGTTATTGAAGATTAAATTTGAACCTTGATAAGTATACTTGTGGAGTCTGTATATGAACTATTATGTGTTGATGGATTAATCTTGAAATTTATTGTATGTTTGGACACTTCTTTGATGATATGTGGATGTGTTAAATGCAGAAAACATGCCTTATGATATTTGAGCAAAAATTTTATGAACATATTTGAGGAATCCAAAGGTTTGATTCTTAAATTGGAGTTTTGATCTTATGTTTGAGTATTTGAGTAAAGATTTGAGTCACATATGAATGGTTTAAGGTTGTGGAAGAGATTTAGAATGGGTTTAGGCTTTAAAAGGAATAATTTTACAAATTTGGACCAAAGAAGTTGATCCTAACGTATAAAAGGTTGATACCGTGAAGAAAAAAGTAGGAAATGTCATGCATTCTGGTCCAGGATCGACTATAGGCCCCCTATAGTTGATCCTAGAAAGGAGAAAGGGAAGAAATGCAAACATTTTGGTCCAAGATCAACTATAGACCTTCCATAGTCAATCATGTGAAGCAAAATCAAATAAAAACGAATATTATGGTCCAAGATTGACTATAGACCTTCCATAGTCAATTTTTTGAAGGAAAAATAGATGAAATCCTCTAAACCAATATCGACTACAAACCTTCCATAGTTGATCCTAGGCTGCCCAATCAGCCTCAAACAGGCTTAAAAGCCCTAAAACTGACATTTTCTTCATTTTTCTCCTAACTTCTCATTCTTCCACCCTCTTTTCTCAAATTTCATACCTTTCAAAACCTTCAAACTCCAACAACAAATCTTGGACTCTAAGTGTTAAAGGTGTTTTCACTCTTAATAGCTTAATTTCCACGATTTTCATTTTCTCTCTCTACCTATTTGAAACCCTAAGCCACAAATGGATTTTTGGAGCTATTTGGAGTGAAGAATCATGCAATGTAGCCTCTAAGGGATGAGTTTTGCTCATTATTGAAGGATTTGAGCTTATATGTTAGATTTTTAAGGATTTAGTTCATTTTTAAAAAAGTTGACATTTTTCAAAAGCTAGCATTTAATTAGTTTTGTGATGTTTTGATATGTTTAAGGGACAATTGAGCGATTTGGGCACATTTGTAAGCTGAAAGACGGTTAAAGACTAAGAATTGAAGACTGGGTGAAAAACCCTTCCAATTTGTCACTATGAGTGGGTTAATTTAAATACATATGATGCATGACTCATGGAAGATACACTGCACTAATATTAGATTTTGTATGTAGGCCTTGATGAGTATGCCTAGGCTAGAGAACAAATGATTTATGCACATGTATGTATATATGTTGTTAGCTTTGCAATAGTCAAATAATTTTTATGTTTGGAAGTGACAAAAAGAAATAACCAAAATGCATCTAAATGTTGAACTATCAAAGTTTTCAAATCCTCAAACAATGTCAAATAAGTTCGAAAAAGACAAAGGAATGAAAAAGGCTCTAAAAAGTGTATTCTGGTCCAAATCTATCGATACATATTCCACAAGTATCAATACATTTGTATAATTATAAATAGATTTCAAAATCTATAGATACATGTTCTTCAGTAAAGTCAAAATTCAAAAAGTCAAACTCAATCTATCGCTACATTTTCAAATGTATCAATAGAATTGAGACAATTTGCTCAACAACTCAAAAGAATCGATGCATCTCACAAATGTATTGATACATTTTCAATAGAAGTGCTTTTTGTCTCAAAGGTATCGATACATAGATAAATGTATCGATATATTTTAAGCAGAATGTCAAGATCCTTGTAGGCAAGGTCAAATGTATCAATGCATGCATAAATATATCGATACATCTCAGCAGGAATTCAAACATAAAAGGGAATGCATCGATTCATCCACATATTTATCGATACACTACGACTGTTGGAGCCTTGAATGAAGAGGAAAATGACTATTTTCACAATAAATGCACTCCCAGCTACCCTTGAAACCTCAGCAACTATAAATACAAGCTTATTTAGCATTTATGAAGGTTAGAAGACTTGAAAACATAGATTAAGAGAGAAGAATCAACCAAAAATTTATTGTACTCTTCTTGAATTCTTGAAGCCTTCTAGTCAAGCGTTTATTGAACTGTCATATCTTCACTAAAACTATACTAAATTCTCTATTCAGCCTTTAAAATGCATATTAGTTGCACTTATATTTTTCTTTTTATACTTGCTTAAGTGGTTATACTTTAAGCAATAGAAAAGGTAGAGTGGTTATGCTTTAACCATAAAAAGGTATTGTATTGAAAGGCTATGCTTCATCCACAAACACTATCGTATTGCATCTTGATCAAATAGTGAATTTTAAACTCTTTAGTGAATTTAAGGGAGAAGACATAGGCAAGGAGGCCAAACCACTATGAAATACTTGCGTCGATTTTTCTACTCTTACCTTTACTTGAAATTCTAATTTCTTTCATTGATTAAGAGGTTAACTAATTTGTTTATCTTCAAATTAAGCATTTGAATTAAAATGGGATTTTACATTTTTAAAAATTAAAAGGTTCTTCAAAATTTTTAAAACAATTCAATTCACCCCTTTTTAGACTTATTCATATTGAGCTTATTAATTTAATAATTGATATTAGAGTAAGGGCTAAATTTTGCAGGTCTAATAGCCTTGAGTCATCTAGAAACAAAGCTCAACACATTAAGATGGAATCTAGCTTAGCTGTTCTTGGTGAAGGACACTTAACTTAAAGACCTCCATTATTTTCAAGTACGAACTATCCTTATTGGAAGAAAAGAATGGAGATGTTTATTCAATTAGTTGATCTTTATGTTTGGAATATTATTCTAGATGGTCTCTATGTTCCCACTAAAATAGTAGAAGGACAAACAATTGTAAAAACTAGAAAAGAGTGGGACAAAAGAGTAAAAAAGTTAATTCAAACAAATTACAAGGCTTTCAACACACTTCTTTATTCTCTAAGTATTAGTGAATTCAATAGAGTATCCATGTGTGAAACTACTAAACAAATTTGGGATACCTTAGAAACAACCTATGAGGGAATAAATCAGGTTAAGGAATCCAAGATAGGACTTCTCACACATGATTATGAGTTATTTAGGATGGAAGAAAATGAGACTATAAATAAAATGTATAAGAGATTCACAAACATAGTCAGAGGATTGAAAGGATTAGGAAAAGACTTCCCAAATGCTCAATTAGTCAAAAAATACTTTATAGTCTCCCTAAGTCACAGAGACCAAAAGTAACAACCATAAAGGAAGTAAGAAACCTAAATCATTTCAAACTAGAAGAACTTGTAGGATTTCTCCTTACCTATGAGATGACAATAAAACATGAAAATGCTCTAGATGATGAAAAGAAGGAGGACAATCAAAAGAAAGGAATAGTTTTAAAATCTAAAATTGAAGAGGATGAGAAAAACATAAGAGATGATAGTCAGGAAGATGAGGACATAGCCATGTTATCAAAGTGGTTTAGCAAATTTATGAGAAAGAACTATAGAGGTAGAAGACTTCTTAGAAAGACTTACTAAAAAAGGAACATAACAAAGACCACTTAATATGTTATGAGTACAGAAAAACAAGACACACTAAATATGAATGTCCAAATAAGAAAAGTGCCACAAAGAACTTTAAGAAGAAAGCAATAGTGGCCACTTAGAGCAATAGTGACGACTCTTAAGATGAAGAAGATGAAGTTACCAATCTTTGCTTCATGGCACTTAAGGATTCCAAGGTATGCTCTACTTCTCATGATTCAAATTCAAACACCTTGGATCAAGACTCATACTGGTAACGACCTTCTTCCTGATCGTTATTGACATCCAAGACTTACGGAAGAACCTGCCAAATCCCGAACAAGCCTTCACAATTATCATTTTGTTAAACCATAACACGTCCGTCGGAAGTCTCATAATCATCATAATTTCATTAATAGCAAATATTCTCTCTGTGCATTATGTTTCATCATCATATAAATATATGTTTACATTCTGTACAACTGTTTACTTCTATAATAAAATATACTGTAAATGAACTGACCTCTAACAACGGAGTGACTCAAAATAGGGTACTAGGAGATGCCTTTACTTATATTACAATGGACCATAATATGCCGATGGCTTATCACGTTTTTGAAAAATAAGAATATTGGGGTGAGTCTCACAAACTCAGTGTTCATCGGCTCAGTGAGCAAGGCGAAAATGGGAAAAAAGCCAAAGATAGAAAATTTGGATATTAAAAACATATGAATATATAAACCATTTAAAAGCAAATGGAACGTTTGTGCCTTACATATAAAATCAAGAATTTTAATGGAAAGTAATCATTTAACAATCATTGTATCACAGCCAGTGTGAGTGAAAGATTTCTATCATCGAAATCATTTAATGTCCTTTACTTAAAATTTGACTAACATAAGCATGCACGCTCCCATCAAATCGAACATTATTAAAGCTTATACACAAGCTTATAAATCACCTCATCCTTAAGGTATTAAACACAATGTCATCAATTGAAGATCAATATATAAAGCACTGAAAGCTTTTAATCAAATAGGGGAGTTGCGGAAAAACTTGTAATTCTCACCATGCTAAAGAATAAATGTTTGAAAACCCAAAGAGATATCACTTTCGATTAGGTAATCGTAAATATCAACCCGTGGACCCGTTTCCACGTAATAACATCCAAGAGGCCCTCGTCTGCTGAATTCCCATAACCATGGTAGTCTTGATGATGGTGGCTAATATCAGAGAAATCATGTGGTTGCAACCACGTATATCAACTTGTGGCCTAGCCACAAATATCATCCTGTGGCCTTGCCACGTATATAAATCACAAACTGTGGCCTGGCCATGTCTACTAGCTCGTTGGTGACCCAAAAGTTCTCTATCTAGAGCTCACTTGTGCATAAGGGACACATTATCCCAATGTGACATTCGGCCTACTCTCGAATCTCCCGATTTGATAAAATCATTTAAAAGTGATTTTGGTTGTCAAAAGCTTATTTGAAAACCATTTCCAAGATACCAATCGTGGTAACATGAGAAATCCATTTGTAAGACTTTATAAAGTAAAACTTTTGCATGAGGTTTAAATGTCAAATCACCACGGTGAACATAAACTTTATTCATGAATGCATATTGCACAAACATATAAGGCATATTTTGACATAAACTGTGGTAAAGAGCTTGTTTCCTGATTTCTAAAACCTTTAACATATATAGCTTATATATATATTCAAAATAATTTCAAAAATCATGACATCTATAATTGTCTAGCATTTCTACCAGCTCATGCTTTCCACAATAAAGTTTATAAATCTTTCACGAATAGGTATTTAAAACTACTTATCGTTTTCTAGCATATCATGCTTTCCACAATAACATTGAATAATTCATAGTTAAATAGTAGTATATGAAACATCTTTCTATATATTACTGAACCTTTTTAAAATAGACACCCCTGGCTCACCTCACAATAGCAAGATGTTATTTCGCCATTGATTCGGGTGCATCTCTCACTAATTTTACTTACTGGTCACCCATCACCTCCTCCGGTACACCACCACTATAATTATTCTTTAATTATCAATTTCCTGGCCGCAATTAAACTCAAGATACTTAACGACTTTACGATTTGTTCTACCTCACTTTTGCTGCCCTCACTAGTTTAATGCTTTTACGGTTATCCTTTGTTCTCTAGTCTTATTCAAGAACTACTCATTATTTTAGTAATTCAATTCTTGCTATAGTCATCCTTATTTCAAAGTTAATCTCATGTTCACACATATTTATATATGGTAGCAACTTTACCAAAGAAATCTTAACTCTTTACATGCATAATCTTTTATCCTTTACTTGCTTCAAAACATTACATTCTCACAACATCAAATCTCACAACTAGCATAAGCATTCTTCCTAACCCATAATCATATAACATGAACAATCATGGAATAGGCCACAATTTGTCTTACCTTTTTCAATAATTTAACTTGAGCTAAAACCAAGAAATCTCAAGCTCCTTGGCAGTGTAATCTTACATTCCTTGCGAATCGCCAACATGCATGGGTTTCTTGGCACCCACACAGTATTCTTTTTGCTACCACAAACATAAATAATCAACACACGTCTTATTTTTCCTTTCCATGAGTGATCTCAAATTAAAAGTACTTACCCATCATTTGTTTTGCTTTAAATCACCATACTTTTAAGATCAACCCACATGTATGCACCTAGTTCTTTGAGATCCTTAACGATCCTTGCTACCACAAGCATAATCTCACATTACAATCGGTTTACAAAGCATGTATTCAAACAAAATGACAACTTTTACCTTCCTTTCCTTGGAATCACTAAGCTAAACCACCAATATATTCTTTAAGCTCCAACAATGGTCTATGGGAGGAAACCCTCTCGATTTCTCTCCAAGTCCTCCAAAATCGAACCTTCTTTTTTTTTTTCTTCTTTGTGGTTTCTAGTCCTTTTCTTTGATATTTCTTAGCTACCATGAAATCTAACCCATATCTCTCAATAAAGGATGAATTTCAAAGAGTAATGAAGCTTTGTGGCAAGAGAATAATGAGAAATAGAGAGAAAGTGCTCACAGGTGTACTAAAGGAAAGTGAAAATGCTAAGATGTTTTTCTTCTTCTTCATGGGTGGGGGCTCCCAAAGCCATTTTCTCTTCATTTCTCTTCCAAATGGGGTGGATCTCTCAAGGCAAAAGCCTTGAAATGGCTTTCATTTCTCATTTTCTCATACATGGGCGGATTACCCAAAGTTGCTTCTTTTTTTTTCTTTTTCTTTTTACTCATATGTCATGCAATGCAATTCCTTACTTTGTTATTAACACCACCTTCCACTGGTGGCTTGTGCATGCAATGTTTCCTTATCTATTCTTTTATCCTTTGGTTAGATTGCCTTGCCCATGCATTGGTTCACATGGCATTCTTTTTTTTTTTTTGGTTTATTTCATTTGCATTTCATTTCATATGCATTTCCTTTTAATGCCATCTTATCACCCAATAATATTTCATGCAAATTTCTTTTGCCAATAACCTTTGCCATCCCATGAACTAATAAGACTTCATGCATTTTTCCATTCTTGAATCCTATTCAGCCTTCTTCAAACCAATAGGATTTCTTGCAACAAAATTTATTCTTTCTTTTTCTTATTAAATCAAATCAAGTGTAATGATTACACCTTTTTCTTTAAATACCATGGGCTATCTTTACGAAACCATGGTTTCCCTTGCCATTTCATTTTATTTGCATCCTACTTGAATTTCATCTTGGTTTCCATAATACAAATATTTATACATTAAATATTCACTTAGCTTAAAATGGAGAAATTACACATAAGTCCTCCTTCAACTTTTTTTTATCTACCATTTAACCTTCCAAACTTTTCTTCCTTTATAATTTGGTCCTTTAAACCTTTTATAAATGGCAAAAAAAACCTTTAATTTTTGATAACTACAACTTCATCCCTTAACTTTTTATTATTTACAATTCCACCCTTCAACTTCGTATTCTTTTTAATTAGGTCTTCCCATCATTCCTTTATTTCAATTCTCTTCTATTTTTCTTCCTCTACACTTGTACAAAAAAAAATCAAATTCATACTCCACCAAGATGTCACCACAATATTTAAATATATACTTACTCTTTCTCACTTAATTTAATAAAGGCACGCGAGCCCCAATAAAGCTTCCTTTCTTCGAAATTTTTCTTGCTTCCATTCCCCTACTTAGACAGATGTACAAATCACACATTCTTCATGTTGTTACGACTGCTCCTCGATTGCTATCGACGTCCGAGTCTCGCAGGAAATCACGCCAAGTCTCGAACAAGCCTTACTTAAAACATTAGTCATTATCTCATTTTCATACCATTAATCTATAAAATTATTTCGATCCATAAAACTCTTTGTAAAGAGAATTGAACAATGATCTTTATAAATTGAATAAACCTTTATTCCACATAATCGTAAAAGATAATACATCGAAAATTATAATCCCCAAATGTACATTTGCATTGACACAATTGCCTAATTTCATAACAATTTACATTATGACAACTCAACCTTTAACAACGGAGCGACTCGGAATAAAGTGCTATGACATGCCTTTACCTATCCGTGGTGGATTGAAATTGCTGATGACTGCATGCTAAGCTGATCACTATCTGCAAAAAGAAAGTAAGGGGGGTGAGTCTCACAGACTCAGTGATCATCAGCTCCATGAGCAGGGTGTAGATGGGAAACAAGTGTAAGGCAGATAAGTTGAATAATAAAATCGAAATATCAAATCATAGTCTTGAGAAACCAAATCGTAAGCAAAATATTTATGCTTTGTAAAAATAATGACGTAAATCATAATAATATTTTCACTTGGCAAAATGGTGCCAAAACAATGTAACGAAACCAAGTTCAAACATCGAAAACATTGTTTGCCATACAAATATGGTCAACGATATAAAGTATGCACGCTCCCAAATTATGTGGCATGTAAAGAAATCAAGTGTATGGACACGTAAAACATCTCATGTTCATCA
>NW_018397276.1:1390571-1391675 GCF_002168275.2 Theobroma umbraticum
AAAAGCTTTTATTCAAACTAGGGGATCTGCAAAGAAACCTCAAATCTCCACCATGCAAAAGAGTATGCGCCAAAAACTCACAAGGCTTTCGAGTAGGTAAGTATAGTAATCACCTATGGACCCATTTCCATGTAATAACATCCGGGAGCTCTACTCCACCGAATCCCCACAGCCATGGCAATCTCAACAATGTTGACCGACATCGGAGAAATCAAGCGATCACAACTGTGAATATCACTTATGGCCTAGCCATATATACAACTCGTGGCCTTGCCACGTATATCACAGATTATGGCCCTAGCCATGTCTAACAGCTCGTCGGTGACCCAAAGGTTCTTTAGCTAGAGTTCACTTGTGCACAAGGGTCACACTTAACTGAAGTGATAGTCGACCTACTCTCGACGCTCTCAGTTTATCAAAACCATTTTTAAAACCAAATCAGATTTTACAAGGCTTTTCCTTTTAAATCCTTTCAAATCAAGGTTTGATAACCCCTTTGAAATTACTTTCCAAGCTAAATGTCATGGTGTAAATATTTATATACAAATCGGGCTAAAACCGAAGCTTAAAACTTGCATTTTAAATCATTTTTGTAAATGCATTAGCTATGCATATCACACAAAAATACAAGGCACAGATTTTGATGTAAACATCGTGAAAGGCTTGTTTTCCGATTTCTAAAACTCTTTACATGTATAGTTTATCTATAGGTATATCCAAATTACTTTAAAAACACTTGCATCCACAAACTTCCTATGGTTTCTACCAGCTCATGCTTTCCACAACAGCAATATACAAATTATTGTAAATCCATTCAAAATTGCCTATCAAGGCTAATAGCTCATGCTATCCACAAATGCTCTTAAGAAAACCTTCAATACTTACTAGCATAAATCATTATATATAGCACAGAGATTTTTAAAATAGGCACCCCCTACTCACCTCACAATAGCGGAACACTACATCACTATTGATTCAGGTGCGTATCTAGCTAATTCCACTCGCCGGTTACCCGTTACCTCCTCCAGCACGCCACCACAGCACACTTTCTTTACTTATGCACTTCCTATCAACCATATAAACTCAATACACTTAATTTATTCA
>NW_018397276.1:1391685-1392270 GCF_002168275.2 Theobroma umbraticum
AGCACATCAATCAATAATTCTGTAACCTAATCTCATAGTTTTCCTTAACCCTTGCTTACAATCATTTAACATACAATCGATAGTTTGTCAAATAACCAATGCCAACACAACACCATGCAACCACATTGCATGGTTACCTTTCGGTTTTAGCTTGAGTTCCACACATATAGTTCACCATTTCCTCACATCCATAGTCACCATTGCTGCCACAAACATAGGCAATCAACATACATATCATTTTCCTTGTTCACTTGAAATTTCAAGACTAAAACACTTACCCATTGCTTATTTAGCTCAAAATCACCATGCATTCCAAGCTCTACCTACATGCATGCCTCGGGTCCCTTGAATTCTTGTAGATTCATGCTACCACAAGCAAAATCACACATCACAATTGATTTACTAAACATGCATTTCAAGAAAAATGGAAATCTCCTTACCTTACTTGTCTCGAGTTCACCAAACCAATCTTTCCTTTCCTTTTTCTTCTTCATCCTTTCTTCCTTTCTTTCTTTCCCCCTTTCTTTCTCTCTTTGTTATGGGCTGACTCCTCAAGGCAAAAGACTTGAAAATGCCTTTGGTTTC
>NW_018397276.1:1392280-1392414 GCF_002168275.2 Theobroma umbraticum
TCTCACATGGGCGGATTGCCCAAGGTCATTTGCTTTTCATGTTGTTTTCTTTCCTTTTTGTTTATTTTCTCTCATGGGCGGATTGCCCAAAGCTCCATGCCTTTTTGGCATGTTTTCTTCTCCTTTTATGTGGT
>NW_018397276.1:1392424-1392968 GCF_002168275.2 Theobroma umbraticum
GGCAAAAGCCTTTAAAGTCTTTCCACCCATCACATTCATTTTCTATGTCTTTTTCACTTTTATTTTCTTAGTTTCTTTATTCTATTCTTTTTCTTTTCAATCCTTTATTTGTTCCTTATTCTCATTGGACCAACTTTACTCTCCACTCACATTTCATGCACATATTACCTCTTTTGCTCATTGGTCCAAAATCTATCTTAATTGCCTTCCATTTGCCACTCCATTTTCTTACTTTTATTTTTATTTCCTTTGCCACCCATTTCTTCCAATTACATTTCAAGCAAACTTTCCTTATATTTTATTTGGCCATTTATCCAACCAATCAAGTCTCATGCAACCCACATTTCACTTTCCTCATTTGACCACCAATGCCCAATCAAATTACATGCAAATAATCTTTAAATTTATCTTTCCCTTTTTCTTCACATGATGGGGTTCCCACATGTTCCCCACTAACTTCTCCTTTTATGCACACTATAGTTTGCATGTAATACTAACTTTCACATGTACATCTCCTATTCCACATAACTTAACTTTCCTTGAT
>NW_018397276.1:1392978-1393186 GCF_002168275.2 Theobroma umbraticum
CCATTTAACTTCAAATATTGTAAATTGTACTTAAGTCCTCAAACTTTTCTTTATTTACCGTGTGACCCTTCAAACTTTCATGCTTTATAACTTAGTCCTTCCGACACTTCTTAAATTCTAATTTCCTTCTATTTTTTCCCTATACATATGTACAAATATAATATGAGGTTTGCACCCCTTCAACGTGTCACCATAATATTTAAATATA
>NW_018397276.1:1393196-1415121 GCF_002168275.2 Theobroma umbraticum
CTCGTGCTCTATTTAATAAAGGCACGCAAGCCCACTAACGTCGTTTTTCTTCAAAATTTATTCTTACTTCTTCTCCCTCACTTAGATTAGTCATATACGTCTTCTTCACGACCCCTTTTAACTACAGATAAAATATTATTATTTAATTATAGTTTTCTCACGTATAAAATATTTTATTCCAAAATATTCCTTTCATCTATCACTCCTTTTTCGCACTTACATTTACATCCATCAACCTTCTGTCTCGTCGATGAGATCATATTGGCTCTTATACGAGGGTACGGGGTGTTACATATGTAATATAACCAATTTGACATTGGTATCATTTTAATATTATTTTATCTAAAAATTATTATTTTACTTCAAAATTTTCTCTAGCCTTCTAGAGCTCCAAAATACGTTTGCCCCAATTTAGCTTTATAGCACCTTTTAACTCCACGACTTCAACCTCAATAAGATATTATTATTTTATTATTATTTTATCGCACATGGAATATTTTACTCTAGAATATTCCTTTCACCATTCAACACTTTCAAACACTTTAATTAATCTCAATTGATATCCAATAAGCTCTATTAGCCATCATATTAAAGTATGGGGTGTTACAATACTCATTTGATGAACTACAAGATGCATGACTTAGTATTTGAATTCAAAGAAATGACATCGAAATACAAGAACATCATATCCAAGCTTAAAATAGAAAACAAGTTCTTAGTCAAGACAAAGTAGAACTAGAACATAATCAAAGACTTGCAAATTAAGAGAAATGAGCTGAAAAGGAAGAATGAGAATTTGCATGCCACATTCTCAAAGTTTAACAAGAGTCAACAAAAATTAAATGATATGTTAGAATCAGAAAGTGCTTTCTTTGATAAAGAAAGAATAGGATATGATGGGACTAAAAAAGAAATACATCTTAAAAATTTCTTTGTTAAAGAAACTATAAATTTTGGGTCTTCCATCAAATGCATTTATTGTTATAAAGTAAGACACTCTACTAACACTTGCCCTTTGAGAACTATTACCATTAGAGGCAAGGATATAAAAGTGTATGGGTTCTAAAATGAATAAAGCCTCCACATGGTAAGGTAGTGAAATTGGAGTGGGTTTCAAAAGGAACCAAAGACACTAACACATATGGACCCAAGAAAATTTGGGTACCATAGTCCAATGTTTAATTTTGTCTTTGTAGGAGGAGCTCACTTGCTTGAAATCAAGAGCACAAGAAAAAAGAAAATGGTTATTCGATAGTGGGTGCTCTAGACACATGACTGGAACCAAAGAGTTCTTCAAGGAATTAAAACCAAAGGAAGGAGGAAATGTAAATTTTGGTGACAACTCAAAAGGTCACAGAGAAGGTATTGGCATAATTGGTAAAACTTACTCTTCTCAAATTGAGAATATACTATTTATAGATGGCCTTAAACGTAATTTGTTAAGCATGAGTCAACTTTATGATAAAGGCCTTAGAGTCATCTTTGAATTATTAATATGCCATGTTGTTGATATTAAGACAGATAAAACTCTATTGTTGGCAATAGACAAGGTAACACATATGTAGTTTTCTTGGATGATTTATCTTTTGACAATGCATGTTTCATGGCTCAAAAGAATAAGGATAGTTGGCTATGGAATATAAAACTAGGACATGCTAGCATGAACACAATCTCAAAACTGCTATCTTTAGATCTTGTAGTAGGACTTCGTAAGCTAAATTTTGAAAATGATCAACTTTGTGCTGCTTGTGCTGAAGGTAAACATAGGAGAAGCTCATGCAAATCTAAAAAGGGTGTAACCGCGATTAGAACCTTGCAATTACTTCACATAAATCCTTTTGGACCAACTAGGTCCACTAACTTAGGTGGAAAGAATTATGGCTTAGTAGTTGTGGATGACTCTACAACATTCTCTTGGGTTTTCTTTCTTGCAATTAAAGATGAAGCCTTAAAAATCTTCACTTCTTTTTGCAAAAGAGTTCAAAATGAAAAAAGATATAAGCTAACAAATGTTAGAAGTGATCATGGAAAAGAATTTGAAGACTTAGGTTTTGACCAATTTTATAATGAAAATGGATATAGTCACAATTTTTTAGCTCTTAGGATGCCACAACAAAATGGAGTAGTGGAAAGAATAAATAAGACTTTAGAAGAAATGACTAAAATTATGCTATGTGAAAATAACTTATCGAGATAGTTTTGGGTTGAAGCTGTCAATACTTGTTGCTATATCATAAATAGTGCAATGGTTAGACCATCTTAAAGAAAACTCCTTATGAACTGTACAAAGGAAAGAAACATAATATTACTTACTTTTATCCATTTGGTTGCAAATGCTATGTCTTAAATGATGGAAAGGATAATCTGGGTAAATTTGATGCTAAAAGTGATAAAAAAGTCTTTCTAGATATTCCTTAACCTCCAAAGCATATAGAATATTCAACAAGAGAACATTAGTTGTCGAAGAATCTATTCATTTGTTGTTTGATGATTTCAACCCTCATTCTAGAAAGGAACATTATGATAATGATTTATGTATCCTTAAAGAACAAGTTGAGGAGCTTGATCTCAACATTGAAGGATTCAAAGTAAATGAAAAGGCATGATAAAAGGAAGAGCAAAACATTGAACCAATAATTAAAGAAAGTGAGCCTAGCTATCCAATGGTAAGAAGAAAAGTTGATGAAAGCAAAATCATTGGTGATCCTAATCAAGGGGTAAAAACTAGGTCTAAGGTTCAAAATGTTTGTAAATATGTTGCTTTTATCTCATAAATTGAACCTAAGAACATTGATGAAGATTTAGATTATGACTATTGGATACTAGCCCTGCAAGAAGAATTAAATCAATTTGAAAGATGTCAAGTGTGGGAGCTAGTTCCTAGGTTAAATGATTACCCAACTATAGGTACAAAATGGGTCTTTAGAAACAAAATGGGTGAAAATGGAGTCATAACTAGAAACAAAGCGAGGTTAATTGCCAAAGCATATAGTCAAGAGGAAAGTATAGACTATGATCAAACCTATTTTCTAGTAACTAGCTCAGAAGCAATTAGGATATTATTAACCTTTGCATGCTATATGAACTTTAAAGTTTATCAAATGGATGTTAAAAGTGCTTTTTTAAATGGGTTAATTGACAAGGAATTGTATGTTGAACAACCGCCCGGTTTTAAAAGCCTAACTTTTCCAAATCATGTCTTTATATTAAGAAAAGCATTATATGGGTTAAAACAAGCCCCTAGAACTTGGTATGAAACGTTATCAAAATTATTAATAAAAAATGAATTTAATAGAAGAAAGGTTGATAAAACTCTTGTCATTAAAAGCAAAGGCAAAGACATCTTAATTGTGCAAGTTTATGTTGATGATAATATTTTTGGTGACACTAATGAGATTCCTTGTCAAGAATTTGCTAAGACTATGCAAGGAGAATTTGAGATGAGTGTGATGGCAAATTAAACAAAAAGAAGAGGGCACATTCATCAGTCAAGCCAAATGCACAAAAGATGTTCTTAAGAAGTTTCATATGGATAGCTCAAGAACATATCACACACTAATGAGCACTTCAACCATACTTGATAAGAATGAACAAGGTACGTGTGTTGACCAAAAGCTATATAGATCTATGATTGGTTTCTTACTTTATCTCACTGTTGGTAAAATAGATATAAACTTTAGTGTAAGCCTATGTGCTAGGTTTCAATCATCTGCTAGAAAATCACACTTAAGTGCTGTCAAAAGAATTTTCAGATATTTGAAAGAAACATCTAATTTAGGAATATGGTATTTAAAGAGTTCCACCTTTGATCTTCACTCATACTTGAATGTTGATTTTGGTGGGTGTAAGATAGATAGGAAGAGCACATCCAGTACATGTCAATTTTTAGCTAGTATGTTAATCTCATGGTTTTCAAAGAAACAAAATAGTTTAGCACAATCCATTACTGAAGCTGAATATGTACTTGTCGGAAGTTGTTGTCCTCAAGCATTACGAATGAAACAGCAATTAGAAGATTATGGACTAGTTATGGAAATAGCTCCCATAAAATGGGACATCATTAGTGCCATAAATCTTACAAAGAATCCCATCCACCACTCTAGAACTAAACATATAGAAATAAAGCATCACGTCATTAGAGATCATGTTCGAAAAGGAGATATTGTAATTGAATATGTAGGCATAAAAGATCAGTTGGCTAATATCTTCACAAAGGCACTTGATAAAGAATAATTCTTCAAAATCAGAAGTGAACTAGGCTTGATAAACTAAATATAAATAAATATTCTACCCTTGTTTTTCAAGGCTTAATGATTGGTTTTGCTTCCCATGTGACGAGTTAAAAAAGACGTTTGAAATGCCTTCATGCATGATGATTAAATACTTTTTATGCATTGACAAACTCACATATTCATGACATTTCTATCCATTCATGACATGGCCATTTATTCTGACGTCTTGTGAGAGAATTATTGAGTGAACCAAAATTTTGTTTTCAAATCTCTCGATTTAATGTTGAAAATTCACTTGCATGGATTCCAAGCCTTAGTTTCAAATGCTTTCAACTCAAAACCTCACATTACTTTGGTTCTACCAAGCGTTTGGACCAAATCATAGATTTTTCTATTTGAAAATCAATTTGTTCAAGGCTACAAAGGTCCATGTATCGATACATGCTCTCATATAGCCAAAATTAAAATCCCGTGGTTCATGTATAGATACATGCAAGAACATGTATCGATACATCCCAACATGTATCAATACATTTCATCTAGTGGCCAAACATAACATGTTCTACATCGAATGTATCGATACACGACCACATGTATCGATACATCTTGGGGTTTTAAGAGTCCGACAACTCATTTTCTCCCTAGTTCCCAAATCTTTCTTGCTTTTTCACAAAAATCTACACCAGTTAAATTGCTCATTTAATCTTTTTATTCCTCCAACCAATCATTTTCTCCCACAATTCACAACATTTTACCTCAAATATAAAATTCCTAATTTCAAATCCTTAACTTCCCATTTTCTTCAATTCTGCAAATTTGTTGAGTTTTTAACAAAATTAGTCTGATTAAACCTTATCTCAACACTAAAGTTCAACTTCCACTAATTGTTTCTTCACAAATCCCTCCTTAAATGCACTTTTGTCCAAAGCGCACCATATCCACAATCAACTGCAACCAAGCATCCACCTCTGAGGCACCTCTTTCTTCCCTACCTCCACCATCAACAACCCCATGCTCTGACGATCGTTCCTTTGAGCATAATTTTCTTACCCATCCTTGGAGAGGCAATTCAACAAAGACTACACCAAGCGCAGTGTCACACGGGGTCAAGTAATTGATTTCAACTATCATGTCAGCATTAATTTTCCATATATAGATAATCTTTGAGAACTAAATTGGCTCAATTATCTGTCAATGAACTGCACTTATTATGTTGAACTAGTTCAAGTCTTTTACTTTAATGCCACCACTAAGTTTCAGGACTATAAGGATAGTGAACCCATAGATCACAATGATAAGTTCTGTACCTATGTCATAGGCAAGAAAATTATAGTTACACAACTTGTTGAATGAGTCATGTTTAATGAGGTCTTATCCAGCATCTATACCTATTCTTCCACTAGTAAGAAAAATGTGATGAGTGTTAAACATCTCTCATTTTGTGATCTCATTTTTCATCTCATAGTGTCTTACACATTTCGTCCTCATGACACAAATTACGCAACCATTAAGAGTAAGGATTTCTAGTTCTTGTATCGAATTAAAACCAACCAGCATGTCCACCTAGCTAAGTTTAACCTTGATGACATGTTAAAGATCATTAACAAATCTCAAAAGACCCTCCTTTATGGAATGGCCATTAGCGTTATCATCGATTTTGTGGGTATCAACGCTAGATGTGATTCACCTAAGCAATATGTGATGCACACGAAGATCAATGAGCACACCATCAATAAGCTTGGTTTAGTGTATATTAATAACTCCTGGGTACGAAAGAAACTATCCATGAACCTATGTTTGTTAGGGATGAGGGTGATAGGGGTACCTTAGTTGAGCCTCGTACCAGTCCTAGTGCAACTTCTAGTGTCGATTCGAGTGTAGGTCCTAGTTGTCCACCCTTGTCCACTGCCTTTGATAATGAGCAAGCCTATTCTCGATTATTGTCTTTTATGAAATCTATGGATGCTCATGTCATACACCGGCTGGATGCTGTGGAAGCTTAGAATACGAAGTTAATTCACCACTAGTAGCTACTTAAAGAGCAATTCACTACGTTCTACACTTACTTTTCATCGCCTACTTGAATACATCACATGGGAAATTGGTCATTCTCATCACTTTCCATGCCCTTGTTGGATTAAATGGCCATATTTCCATTCATGTTCATCATTACTAATTTGCTGATTTTTGACTCTTTATTTTCATTTGTTTCGAAGTTTACTTACTACTTTTACATGTTCTTGAACAACCGATTTTGGCTTTTAATTTGCTTTATGCTACCTTAAGCTTCTGGACAACGTTTATCCATGTTGCTTGTTGACCTCCAATGGATACTTTGGTTCATTATTCTTTTTGTCTTGCTTCTTTGGTTCATGTATTGCCTATCTCCTTATGTTATTTTGTCCATCTTTTTTCATTCTTTTTGATATAATAAAAAAAGGAAAAATGGAGAGCAAATTTTTAAATTAAATCCTTTTGAATTTTTTAAATAAGACCTTGAGTTAAGGGGAGCATAAATTGAGGGGGAGGACTTAAAATTAAAAATAATCTTCAGATTTTCAAAAGTCAAGCAAATCCAATTTTTAAAAAATTTTACTTTTTTTGGTCATATCAAAAAGGGGAGATTGTTGGCTTTGCAATATTCAAATCATTTATATGTTTTGAAATGACAAAAAGAAATGACCAAAATTCATCCAAATGTTGAAGTATCAAAGTTTTCAAATCCCCAAACAATTTCAAATGAGTTTGAAAAAGAAAAGAAATGAAGAAGGGTTTGAAAAACGTATTTGAGTCCAAATCTATCAATACATATTCCTCATGTATCGATACATTTGGATAAGTATCAATAGATTTCAAAATTTATTGATTCATGCTTTTTTGCAGAGTCAAAATTAAAAGAGTCAAACTCAACCTATTGATACATTTTCAAATGTATCGATAGAATTAAGACAGATTGCTCATTAACTTAGAAGTATTGATACATCTCACAAATGTATTGATACACTTGCAATAGAAGTGCTTATTGTCTCAAAAATATCGATACACAGATAAATGTATTGATATTTTTTAAGCAAAACGTTAAGACCTTTGCAGGCAAGTTCAAATGTATTGAAACATGCAAAAATGTATCAATACATCTCAGTAGGAATTCAAAAATAAAAAGTAATGTATCGATACAAATACGACTATTGGAGCTTGGAATGAAGAGAAAAACTACTATTTTCACAATAAATGCACTCCCAACAACCCTTGAAGCTTCAGCAACTATGAATACAAGCTTTTGCAGCATTTATAAAGGTTAGAAGACTTGGAAAAAATAGATCAAGATAGAAGAATCAGCCAAAAATTTATTGTAATGTTCTTGAATTCTTAAAGCCTTATAGTCAAGCATTTATTAAACTCTCATCTCTTCATTAAACACTGTACCAAATTCTCTATTCAGCTTTTAAGAGGTATATTAGCCTTATATTTGCTTATGTGGTTATACCTTAAGCAATAGTAAAGGTAGAGTGGTTGTGCTTTAACCATAAAAAGGCATTACATAGATAAGTTATGCTTAATCCAGAAAAGGCATTGCATCTTAATCAAATAATGGATTTTGAACTTTTTAGTGAATCTAAGGGAGAGGACGTAGGTAAAGAGGCCGAACCTCTATAAAATACTTGTGTCAATTTTTCTACTCTTACTTTTAATTGAAATCCAAATTTCTTTCATTGATTAAGAGGTTAACTAATTTGTTTATCTTCAAATTGAGCATTTGAATTACAAAGGGGATTTTACCTTCTTAAACATTAAAAGGTTTTTTAAAATTTTTAAAACAATCCAATTCACCCTCATCTTGGACTTATTCATACTGAGCTTATTAATCTAACATATATATATATATATATATGTATTTGTGTACGTGGTATATGTTGAGATCATGTGACTTGTGCAAGCCACATAGATGGCCTATGTTGTGTAAGCCTAGATTAGGACGTCTAGAGGTTGTGATGAACCCCGTAGGAGTAGATTACCTTAGTTGAATGATATGATAAAAAGATTTCATCAAATAATGCCTTGGAGAAATGAAGGTATGTAGAATCTTAAATGAGTTTATAGATGATTGAAGCTCGATAAAAGTGATTTATGATAAGTTGTGGACATTTGGATGACAAAGGCATAATGGCCTCAATGTGGATTTACGTTTTGTCTGAGGGATAAATTTTGGATGTTGATCTAACTTGTGGATGAGTGGAGTTCCATCCTCTTTTGATTATGTGTATGCTTGCAGGGATAGTGGTAAGCAGGGACGGTGGTATTAGTCTCACTGTAGTGCTTTGATGTCACCCGTTTGAGAATGCTTTGGGTGATGTGGACCATCGTGAGACTACCGATCGATGATTTGATTTCTCTGTTAGCTGCTATAATGTTGTGCGTGATTTGTTCTCCGCTAGTAGCTTTTCCCTATGTGTGATTTATTTCTCCACCTGTTGGCCATCGAACATGATTTAACTATGTCTATGGGAGGACCACTTAATGATTTGACTTGATTTCTGTATGATATGAGATAGCCTTAGGGAGGCTTAAATATGTTTGATTGAAAATGACATGATACTCTGACAACTAGAGTGTGCTGTTGAGAATGATATGAGTGACTTTGAATGTCTTTGATGATAAGCCAAATGATTTCTATGATGATATTAGTAGACATTGGGGATGAAAATATGCCCCATATTAGGAGATTGTATGGATGCTGATATGCCTCGATATGTGGAGATGTTTGATAAATCATGTGAATGCATTGATACCAGCTTTGTCATGACCCAAAACCCAAGGGTTTGTGCCTGATGCATGACCCTAACAGGCAAAGCCCACGAGACTTGACCTAGCCTCAGAGTTCAAAATCGTATAACATAAAGCCAAGGGATTTCATAACCAAATATTCATAAATAAAATTTAAGTTCAACATAGTACATTTTGATTTAGCAATATTGGCTTTTATAATATGTGATGTCAAAAAGTGGGTACAAATAGACCTAAGTAAATGGAAAAGGTGGAGAAATAGCCAACGCCCATGCTAGTAAGCGAGACATGTGAATTAATTGAAGGGCTGCTGAGTACTCCAATAGTTGTTTAAAGCTCTATTTGGATGTATCCTTTGTGTATGAGGAGACTTAAAGGGAACATCAATTGTTAATTGGTTTTAGGAAAGGTTGCAAGAAGTGCCCTAAGTGTCAAATTGGGATTTCAAGTACGACCAACATCCATAAGTGGATGGTTGACATGAGTTCATGATATGAACGCTTGAGGACATGTTAATAGTTGATATGCTAGATTGTCGAAATCTCTTAAAGATTAATGTATGGATTTGTTGGAATTCGATTAGATTGATGATTTTCAATCTAGCAGTTTAATAGAGCATTAATGTGTTTTGAGGTGTAAAAATTTTGAGGATGAAGATTAATGCTTTGTGACCACAAAAGTGAGACATGTCTAATACATGAACTATGCTCAACGAATTAGTTATAATTTTAAGCAAAAAAGGGTGATGACATGGCCCTTGAATCAATTTGTATTTGATGAGGAGATTCTTAGGCACATTCATGGAATGATGCAGTAAGCTCTGGTTAATCTTGAATTTATATGATGTTTGAACTATAGGGTATTGGAAATGTTTGCAAATAAGTTAAAAAGTCATTACTTTGATTAAACAAAATTCAGGGATGAATTTTCTATAAGGAAGGGAGAATGTAAATTTAAACCCCGATGTGTATACTTGTGCAGTATATGTATGAACTATTTTGTATAAAGAGAATCATCTTGAAATTTATTGTATATTTAGAGACTTCTTTGATGATATGTGGATGTGTTAAGTGTAGAAAACATGCCTTATGATATTTGGGCAAAACTTTTATAAGCATATTTGAGGAATCAAAAGGTTTGATGCTTAGATTGGAGTTTTGCTCTTATGTTTGAGTATTTAAGTAAAGATTTGAGTAATATATGAATGGTTTAAGGTTGTGGAAAAGATTTAGAATGAGTTTTTACAAATCTAGACCAAAAAATTCAATCCTAATGCATAGAAAGTCAATCCCATGAAGTAAAAAGTAAGGGAAGTCATGCATTCTTGTCCAAGATTGATTATAAGCTTTCTATAGTCAATCTTAGGAATGTAAAATGGAAGAAATACAAACATTCTAGCCCAGGATCGACCATAAACCCTCCATAGTCAACCTTGTGAAGGAAAAATGGGTGAAATCATCAAGTCTAGGATTGATTACAAACCTTCCATATTCTATCCTAGGTTGCTCGGTTAGCCTAAAATGGGTTTAAAAGCCCTAAGATCAAAATTTTCATCATTTTTCACCTAGCTTCTCATTCTTCCACCCTTTTCTTTGAAATTTCATACCCTTCAAAACCTTCAACTCCAACAACAAATCTTGGATTCTAAGTGTTATAGGTAAAGGCTTTCACTCCCAAAAGCTTGATTTTTATGGTTTTATTTTCTCTCTCTACCTAATTGAAACCCTTTGTACTTGGAGTCTTGAAGCTATTTGGATTTGCTGAATCCAACCTCTAAGGTTTGGGTTTAGCTCATTATTGAAGGATTTAAGCTTATATGTTGGATTGCTAAGGATTTAGTTAATTTTAAAAAAAGCTAGCACTTTTCGAAAGACCAGATTTAATTAGTTTTGTGATGTTTTGATGTGTTTAAGGGAAGATTGAGCAATTTGGGCACATTTATGAGTTGAAAGATGGTTGAAGGCTAAGGATTAAAGCTTGGCTGAGAAGCCCCTCTAATTTCTCATTATGAGTGGGTCAATTTAAATGCATGTGATGCATAATGCATGGAAGATGCACTACACTAGTACTAGTTTTTGTATGTAGGGCTAGATAAGCATGCCTAGGCTAAAGAACAAATGATTTATGTGTAAGCAGGTATATATATATATATATATTTCTGTGAATGGTGTATGTTGAGATTGTGTGCCTTGCGCAAGCCATATAGATCGCTTGTCCTATGTAAGCCTAAACTAGGATGTTTAAAAGCTATGATAAACCCTTACAAGTAGATTACCCTAGATGAATGATATGATAAAATGATTTGATCAAATGATGTCTTGGAGAAATAAAGGTACATAGAATCTAAAATGAGCTTATAGATGATTGAGGCTTTATAAATGTGATTTGTGATAGGTTACGGACATTTGGATGATAAAGGCATATTGGCCTCATCGTGGATTTGCATTTTGTTTGATGGATGAATTTTGGACATTGATCTGACTTGTAGATGAATGGAGTTTCATCCCTTTGTGAATATGTGTATGTCTACAAGAATGGTGGTACGTAGGGATGTTTGTATTAGTTTCGCTTGTAGTGCTTTGATGCCACTCGTTTGAGAATGCTCCAGGTGATGCTAACTATTGGAAGACTACTCTAGTCAACGATTTGATTTCTTTGCCACCTACTCTGGCATTGTGTGTGATTTGTTCTTCTCATGTTGTTTTGGCACACGAGTGATTTGTTCCTTACCAACGCTTTCGCCCTGTGCATGATCTATTTCTTTGTCAATTGGCCATTAAGTGTGGTTTGATTATGTCTAGAGGAGGACCACTCGATGATTTGACTTGTTTTATGTATGATATGAGATAGCCTTGTGAAGGCTTAGACATGTGTGATTTGAAAATGACATGATACTTTGGCAACTAAAATCTGCCGTTGAGAATGATATGAGTTCCTTTGAATGGCTTCGATGATAAGTCAAATGATCTGTGTGATGATATTAGAAGACACTGAGGATGACGATATGCTCCACATTGAGAGACTGTAGGGATGATGATATGCCCCTATATTTGGAGATGTCTTATAAATCATGTGTATGCTCTAATAGTTCAATATTTACTATGTGAATTATATATGTATGGTTTTGTTATTTGCACCACTCACAAAGTATTAGAGTACTCACCCATTTGTGTACCATGTGTAGATAAATAGACCATAGATTTGCAAGGTAAATGTAGTGTAGTGATAGACTAATTTTGACATCTGGCAGGTTTCCATCCTCTATGTCACTCCGTTGCGTTAGTCACGAGCTTCTGCTCTACTCTTAGTTCATTGTGTATGTAGGCACGTTGTGCCATATGGACTTGTATAATGGTTGTTATGTATGAAGCTACTTTGAATGGTTATTGTATGGCCTTATGGATGTTATATTAGTATGAACAATGTGCCAGCAATAATGTTTTATATTGAGCTTAAGTTTTATTTATGAATAATTGGTTATGAAATCCCTTGGCTTTATGTCATATGATTTTGAACTTTGAGGCTTGTTTAGGTCTCTTGGGCCTTGCCTACTAGGCTTGTACGACAATCACAAACCCTCAAGTTGGGGTCGTGATGACTTTGGGCAAAGACTTTGTACAAGTTAATTAAAAATTTATAACAAGTGAAATACATCTCCTCATATCATTTGGCACTACAGGTAGGAATCATAGGCGGGACTAAACCATTGCTTCTGTTTACCTCCATCCCTACATGCACACACACATAGTCACAGGGTAATGGGACCTACTCAACCTCAAATCAAATCAAAGTCTAGAATTCATTATTTAGATGGAACACAATTCCACAATGAGACCATCCTGTCTCTATTCTTCCATATGTTCACAACACTGTAACAATCATATTTATTGAGCTACATTTGTCAATAAGCTCATTAGAGTTCAAAGTACGTCAATAATCATGGCTCACTAGCTATATATACATCAACAATCTTTTTTTTTAATTTAATCGTGGCCTAATAGTCGCATATACATGAATAATATCACATCAAATCTTGCATCAATATTCTATCAACGAATGGGTAATCTAATCCCACATCGTAATATCACCATCACATTGATTTAGTCACAACATATTCAGTAGCCATTAAAATGATAAATCACCTAGATATTTGATAGCTCATGCTTCCCAATGACATTCACAAGCAAGCACATATACCAACATGTACATTAACAATATACTAGCCTAGGCACACCCATCTAGGCAATCACATTCACATATGTACAATACATAGTTCTCTAGCCTAGGCATACATTCATAATATAGTACTAGTGCAGTGCATTTTTCATGCGTTATGCATCACATGCATTTAATTAACCTATTCACAGTTACAAATTAGAGGTACTCCACAGCCAAATGTCGATTCTTGGCCTCCAATTGTATTTTGGCTCACAAATGTGCCCAATTTGCTCAATCTTCCCTTAAGCACATCTAAACATCACAAAACTATTTAAATCCTGACTTTCAAAAAATGCCAGCTTTTCTAAAAAAAAATCAAATCTTTAGCAATCCAAAACATAAGCTCAAATCCTTCAACAAAGAGATAAACCCATACCTTAGAAGTTGGATTGTGCTATTGTTTACCCTAAATCCTTAATCAACTCAAGAGGGTTAATTTCACCAAAGTTGAACTAAAGCAAGATCTAAGTTATTCACCAGATAAATTGGAAATCAATTGGTACAAACGTTTAATCTTACCTTTTAAAGTGTTTCTCAAGCTCCATCTTTTCTCCAAATAATTCCAAGTACTTCAAAAATCACATAAACTTACTTTTGGAAGTGAAATCACTTAACTCCATCACTTAGAATCCAAGATTGATTGTTGGATTTGAATGTTTTTGAAGTGGATAAAATTTGAGAGAAAATGGTGAAGGAATAAAGGAAAAAGAGATAAAATAAGAAAGGTTTGGGTTTAGGGCTTTCAAGCTCGATTTAAGTGGATTTGGTAGCCTAGGTTTGACTATGGGAAATCTGTAGTCAACCCTAACTGGTAGATTTCTTCCATTTTCCTTCTCAAGATTGACTATAGAGGACCTATAGTCAATCTTAGATCAAAATCTCTAATTCCTCTTGAGTTTTCTTCACAAGATCGACTATGGAAGCCCTATAGTTGATCTTTGACTAGTATGCTTGCATTTCTCCCATTTTTTCTTCCTAAGATCGATTGCAAAGAGCCTATATTCGATCCTGAACCAACATACTTGAATTTTCTAGTCCATATTCATAAAAAAGGGTCTCTACCAAGCCTAAACTCGTTCTAAACTTCTTTTACAACCTCAAATCATTCTTAAATTTAATCTGCAAATAACATATCATCAATTATCATATCAAATACAAATCAAAACTTTAAACCATAGAGTGGATTCATCGTTTCTCATTTAACTTAATTTACATTGAAAATTAAAGGTGTTGCATTTTCCCATTTTTATAGAAAATTTATCCTCGAATTTCGAATCATATGTCGCAAATTAACATACAAATATATCAAAGCTCAAATAGATGTAGATATTTCTCTCTGACTTCCTCCTTAAGTTCCCAGGTGGCCTCTTCAACTGAATGGCTTTGCCCCAATACTTTCATGGTAGCAATATGCTTGAAGCCAGGCCATTTTACTTGCTGATCTAATATGGCCATGGGCTACTCCCCATAACTAAGTCCACCTTGTAACTAGGCTTCCTCATACTGTATAACATGTGAAGGATCAAGAATACACTTCCTAATCATGGACACATGGAAAATCAAATGAACATTGGACAAATTGGGAAGTAACGCCAAGTGATAAGCAATTGCACCAATACGCTTTAATACCTCAAAATATCCAATGTATCTAGGGCTCAATTTCCCTTTCTTTCCAAATCTTTTCATTCCCTTGGTTGGCTAGATTTTCAAGAACACATAATCACCAACTTCAATTTCCAAGGGTTTGTGCTTACTATCGGTGTAGCACTTTTGATGACTTTGAGCTGTTTGCATCATTTCTCGTATCATTTGTATGCCTCTCTTTGCTTCTTAGACCATCTCCGACCTTAAGAATTTTCATTCCCCAACTTCAAACCAACTAATGGGTGATTTACACCTTTGCCCATATAAAGCCTCATACGAAGCCATATTGATCATGGCTTCCTAGCTATTGTTATAAGCAAACTCAGCTAAAGGCAAGTAATGGTTCCATGAGACTCTAAAATCAAGCACAATCACTCTCAACATATGCTTGAGGATTTGGATGGTACACTAGGATTAACCATCTGTTTGTGGGTGGAAGGTCGTATTAAGATCCAAACTTGTGCCTATTGTCTCTTGCAATCTCCTCTAAAATTGACTTGTGAATTATGGTCCTCTATTGGACACTATCATTACTAAAACACCGTGTAGCCTTGCAATCTCATTAATGTACATTGGGGCATACCGAGCTACTCTATAGTTAGTTTTGACAGGTAAAAAGTGGGCAAACTTAGTTGGCCAATCAATTATCACCCAAATGGCATCATAACCACATCTTGTTCACAGTAAACCTGTCACGGAGTCCATTGCTCCATGTTCCTATTTCCATTTTGAAATTGGTAGCTTGCAGTAATCCCAAAAGCCTTTGATTCTCAACTTTCACTTGTTGACATGTTAAGCACTTAGAGACATTTAGCCACATCTCTCTTTAATCTTGGCCACTTGTAAACTGATTTGAAATCATGATACATCTTGGTGGCTCTTGGGTGCATTGCATAAGTTGCCACATGAGTCTTTCCTAAAATCTCATTTGTTAATCCATATATATTCAGCACATAAATTCATGATCAATATCTCATTAAAGCATCAGTGTCGTACATAACGTCTCGAGCCTTATCTTCTTTCATGTCTCAAAATCTTTTAACTAAATATTCATCTTGGTCCTGGGCATTATTAATCTGATCTAATATCATCAGTTGAACTCTAAAATGCACCAACAAGGCGTTAGAGTCATTAACCTTAAAATGTACACCCATATTGCCCAGATCATACAAACTCTGCACCAAAAATCTTTTCTCTATAGTCATGTGTGCCAAACTCCCCATCAATTTTTGGCTCAAGGCATCTGCCACCACATTTGCCTTGCTTGGATGGTAGAGTATGGTGCATTCATAATCATTCAACAGTTTCAACCACTTACGTTATCTCCAATTTAAATCTCTTTGTTGAAATATATACTTCAAACTTTTGTGATTGGTATATATTTCTCAAGTTTAACCATGGAGATAATGGTGCCAAATTTTTAAAGCAAATACGATTGCAGCCATCTCAAGGTCTTGCGTAAGGTAATTCTATTCATACCTATTCAATTGTTGAGAGGCGTATGCTATAACTTTCCCATGTTGCTTTAACATGTAACCCAATCTAATCCGTGATGCATTGCAATGCACGATACAGCCTCTAGATCCACACGACAATCACCACACAAGTGCAAAACTGAGACAAACTTTAAGCCTCTGAAAACTAACCTCACATGCATCAGACCAATCAAACTTAACTCTTTTCTAAGTCAGTCTTGTCAAAAAAGATGCAATGTTAAAAAAGCCTTGCACAAAACATCTATAATACCTAGCTAAAACTAGAAAGCTTCTAACTTCTGTTACAGATGTCGGCCATGGCCAATTTGCCATAGCTTTTACCTTAGTTGTGCCCCTTGTTTGGACACTATGTGTTTTAGGAAACTGACTTTTTTTAATGAAAACTCACACTTCAAAAGCTTGGCATATAGCTAATGCTCTCTTAAGGTCTGTTGCACAGTTCTTAAATGTTGTGCATGTTCTTTCATTCTCTTAGAGTACACCAAAAGATCATCAATAAATACGACCAAAAATTTATCTAATAATTCTCGAAAAACCTTATTCATTAAATCCATAAATGCTGCAACTGCATTGGTGAGTCCAAACGACATCACCAAATATTCATACTGTCCATAACATGTGCAAAATGTTGTCTAGGGTACATAACATTCTCTTATTCTCAATTGGTGATACCCTTAATGTAAATCAATCTTAGATAAGTACACGGTACCTTGAAATTTATCAAACAAGTCATCAATCCTTGGGATTGGATATTTATCTTCATAGTCACCTTATTTAATTGCTTGTAATGAATGCATAACTGAAGGCTACCATCCTTTTTCTTCATAAATAGTACGGGAGCTCCTCAAGGCAAAACATTGGGACGAATAAAACCCTTATTCAATAACTCCTCTAGTTGCCCTTTAAGCTCCTTTAACTCAGCTAGTGCTATTCTATAAAGAGGTATAGAAATTGGCTGCATATTTGGAATCAAGTCAATACAAAATTCAGTTTCCTTCTTGAGAGGCAATCTAAGGTAATTCCTTTGGAAATACATCCAGATACTCACCTACTACTAATACACATTCCACACTGCCATCATCCACCGAAGTGTCTCTAGTCATCACTTGGTACACTTGGCCTTCTTGCCTTAACATTGGTCTAATGGCTAAATCTAACAAACTTCTTCCAACATTGGGCTACCATGCCCATATATCACAAATAAGGATTCCCCTAGAAACTTAAACTTCACAAGCTTACAGTAGCAAATCTAATTCGGTAAAGTAAGATGCTAACTAATCCATTTCGAATATCACATCAAAATCTAAAGTTAGCAGCAACACCAAGTTTGCTAACGTATCTTTGTCTTTTATGTAGACCACACATGATTCATACACATATTCTGCCACACATATCTCCTTTAATAGAGTAGTCACAATTAGAAGTTCCTCCATATTACTACAAAATAGATCCAATTTTTGGCGTAAAATGTGGGGACACAAAAGAATGTGTCAATCTAGGATCAAACAAAACTAAAGCTTTAGTGCCACAAATAGAAAATGTACTAGTGACCACTGCATTGAAAGTTTGAGCATCTTGTGGTGTCAAAACAAATACCTATACTTGACCTCCTCTATCATTACTCAGTTGTGCTAGTCTACCTCGTGATGATGAAGTTACACCCTTATCTTTGTCACCTCTAATATTTATCCCAACAGATGCAACTTTAAGTAGAGTATGGGACGTTTGCCTTCTGTATCCATGATTAACCTCCATTGGCTGCCTCTGTATCAAGAATCTCTCATCAAATGCCTAGGTTGACCATATCTAAAACACAGACCAGTTACCCTATGGCATGGTTCGCCATGTGCTTTTCCACAATAATTACACAAAACACCCTCTACTTAAGGCCCAGATTAGATCCTCTGTTAGACTATTCTCATCTAAATGGTGGGCTAAATGAATCACTATTTCTTGGTGGCCTACGCATAGAAGTGGTCCCCTCATAACTTTGATGGCTCATAAATGTGAAACTCCTAGTCACGCCAAAAGCTCTATTGGCCCTGTATTCGAGCTTTTCGACACTTTCCTTCTTTTATCTAATATTCCATTCTCCTAGTTTCAATCATTTTAGCTGCATACACCACTGTTGCATAAGAGGTAAACATATGGGGGGCAAGAACTTTAAACAGTGTCTTAATTAATCCTCGAATAAATCTTTTAATCCTCTTCTACTCAAATTAGGACCAAGTTTGGAGCATATCTCGATAATTGGGTGAAGCAGACGTCATACTACATCACCGTCATGTTTTTGGTCTGTCTCAAAGTTTCAAAATCCTCTGCCTTAGCATCTCTCATGTTGTTAGGAAAAAAGCGATCTAGGAAAGTTTGGGCAAATTCTTCCCATGACATTGGGGTTGGACGTAATGGTCGACCTCTCTTAAGTGACATAAGCCACTTTCTGGCCATTTCTTTTAATCTAAATCTTATCAATTCTACTAATCGATGTGTGGTGTATCCCAAAGTAAAATAAATACATTCTATGTCCTTTAAAAATCTATACAGATGTTCTTTCACACCTGAACTAGTACAAGACGAGGGCTTTAACTTCATGAAGTTAGCCAAATAAACCTTAATAGCCGATGTCGGATGTTCACACTACGGCATATAATTCAGATCTTGTGAATTAGAGTCAACCTATTCCTCAGACTATGCCAGTCCTTTATTATGGTAATCAATGAATTCCTTAGCCAAACTTTGCAGCCCAACTACCAAATATTTCAGAGTGACACCTTCTGCTGTAAGGTAGTTATCCCTAACTTCCACATTCTCATCACTAGTCGACACATAACTAGGTTTCATATTTTGAACACGTTTAGTTGCTCTACTTTTACCATGGTTGCTTGAAGTGGACACTCATAGTGTTTCCGTGGGCTCATCCAGGGTATCTTGTTTAAGCCTTTGAGGCAACTTTTGTCTTAGGCGACATCTTGTACCAAGATGAAGCAATACCATGATTAAACTTCAAATTTCAAAATCTCATGGGTAGGTTTATTAAGACCTGGGAGTTTATGCAGCCTCCTGTTCATAATTAGTGTAGAAATCACAAACCATGAACAAGACTAATCCTGTTCACACAAATCCTAGCACTCCGCTGACAGGCACAATCTCACCTAGGACACTCTAAGTTAGGCACTTTGATATCCACCTAAGACTTTAATTCCAACTTTGTCATGACCTAAACTTGAAGGTCCATGACTGACGTAGGAACCTAGTAAGAACAGCCCAAGAGACCAAAGCAAGCCTTAAAGTTCAAAATCAAATAACATATAGCCAATAGATTTCATATGTCATATCCATAAATAAAATTCAAGTTCAACATATTACACCATCCTTGGCACATAATTCATACAATTATCAGAAGGTCACAAATTGACCATTCAAGGCGAGTTGTACATAATAACCTTTAGTTATTAAGAAGGCTACTTTTCTTTCTGAGTTAGTGCATTCTGATGTTTGGGGTCCATGTCCTATGACTTCAAAAACTGATTTTAAGTATTTTGTAACATTTGTTGATGACTTTTCCAAAAGTACTTAGTTATATTTAATGAAGTCTAAATCTAAGTTGTCTCCCATCTTTGTTGCATTTTGTGCAGAAATTCATACTCAATTACAATCTAATATTCATATCCTTCTTAATGATAATGCTAAAGAGTATTTCTTTGATTGTTTTAGTTCTTGCATGATACAAAATGGTATTAATCATCAGTTTTCTTTTATTGTTACTCATTAGCCAAATGGAGTAGATGAGAGAAAATGTCATATTATGGAAGTTGGTAAAGCCTTAATGTTTCAAATGAAAGTGTCTAAAGTTTTTTGGGTTGATGATATTCATACAAGTATTTTACAACTATTTTTCTTATTAATTGCATGCCTTCATCTATTCTTTAAGGCCAAACACCATATTATATCTTGTCTCCAAACCAGTCCTTATTTCCTATACCTCTCAAGGTATTTGGTTGTATTTGATTTGTTCAAGATATGTGACCCCATGTTAGTAAGCTAAATCCTCATTCATTAAAATGCATATTCTTACGTTGCTCACGTACACAGAAAGGTTACCATTGTTACTAACCAAAGTTGGGCAAGTATCTTATTTCTCGTGAAGTCACATTCTTTGAGCATAGACATTTCCTTGCTAGTCTTCCTTCTTTTGTTTCTAAGACTAAGCCAGTAGATGATTTCTTGATTTATAAAGTAATAATCCTAGTCTTGATATTCCATTTGTTTCATCTCAACCTCCTATCACAAAGGTGTACACTCGTTGGCATGGAATTAATGTAACAGTTCTTTAACTTGTAGATACCTTATCAGATTCACTTCTTGTAATGATTTCTATGTCATTAGATTCTAATCTTGATCTTTTTATTGTTCTTTGAAAAAGTAAATGTCAGCATACTTATTCCACTCTTTTTTTGTTTCATGTGATTATCTTTCTCATTCTTCTAGTTCCTTTGTTTCTTTTATTGATTTAGTTGCACTTCCGAAGACTTTTACCAAGGCATTATCTCATGATGGTTTGCGAACTACTATGGAAGAGGAAATTTTGGCTCTTGATACTAATGGTACTTGGGATTTAGTTTATCTTCCATTAGACAAAAGGTCATTGAGTGCAAATGAATATGTACAATAAAGGTGAATCTTGATGGTATTATTGCTAGATTGAACACCCGATTGGTAGCTAAAGGTTATGCTCAAATATTTGGTGTGGATTAGACAGACACATTTTCTCTTGTAGCTAAATTAAGTTTTGTTCATATATTTCTTTCGTTGGTTGCTACTGATCACTGGCCTTTCTACCAATTGGAATAGTACAATGCCTTTCTTCATGATGACTTATAGGAAGAAGTGTATATGGTGCAACCACATGGGTTTGTTATTTAGGGGAAGTTTAGTAAAGTATTCAAGTTGAGAAAATCACTGTATAGGTTGACTCAATCTACTAGAGCTTGGTTTGAGAGGTGTAGTAAAACAACATGCAATAACGTAAACATGAAAACATTTAACTAGAATTCAATTGCACCATTTCATTAATTACCTTTAATATCCTCAATAGTTAATCCATATTCATAACTCTAGGCAACACATAAATATTATTCAATTTCATGTCTTAATTCAAATGCAAACTCATCATTAAGTGAAATTCCATGTGTGCGTGTGCAATGTCTTCACTTAGAATATTGTACAATCTGGATAAGTTTATATTCATGCAAAATTCAAATTAGTAATTAACTCCATAAGTTTGCCTTTTATCCCTCTCTCCACTAATGTAGGCTAACACTATGTTAAAGATCAATAGGACTTTAATTAGCTTATAATGTATGGCTAAGGTTAAGGTTAGTATATAGTCAATCTAGAACCTATTCAAAGCTTTATTTTCCATCACCTAGTATACCCTTTTTCCATCAACCTTTTTCTTTTGTTCAACACTTCGTTCTTTCTTTCCCTCTTTCTTTCTCTCAAATTCACACCCCCAAACTTATTTCTTTTATTGGGTATTGAGATGAATAC
>NW_018397276.1:1415244-1415439 GCF_002168275.2 Theobroma umbraticum
TGCAAGAATTGTTGAAAATATTAATATAAGGGTCTAGGCTAAAAATTAAGTGTTAAAACAAAAAAAAAGATGTCATTAGGCTCAAAGGGGGAAACTAAAGATAATTCATGTAAAGGAAGGCTACAAAAGGCTCAATCGATTCAAAAATGGCCTAAATCATCTCCTTAACTAAGTATAGCCTAGGATTTCACCTCA
>NW_018397276.1:1415764-1415890 GCF_002168275.2 Theobroma umbraticum
TAGGAATATAACTAAGTTCTCATCATTGGATAGGTAAATTAAATGAAACTGGTATAAGTAAATCTAGTTGAAATAAAAAAATTTAACAAAAATAAACTAACCTAAACTATCCAAAAACTAATAACA
>NW_018397276.1:1416013-1416161 GCF_002168275.2 Theobroma umbraticum
AAAGCTAAAAAGAATAAGAAAAAGAAACTTCCCTATCAATGGTGGTAGTGCTGTGAAAGCTCTAATCTTTCTTCTCTTCATCTTCATGCTTTCCAAATCTACATACACAACAAAACAAACTAGGAAGAGGTTATAACTACTTATTTAC
>NW_018397276.1:1416171-1416297 GCF_002168275.2 Theobroma umbraticum
AAAAAGGAACTAGAATAACAACTAAATCCAAAAGGATATAGCTTGGGTTACCTCCCAAGAAGTGCTTCTTTAATAGTCACTAGCTTGACTTTGGTTGAGGTCTTCATTCACCCTTTAAGGAGGTTG
>NW_018397276.1:1416397-1422480 GCF_002168275.2 Theobroma umbraticum
TTGTGATGAATATGTAGGATCCTGATCATTACTCCATGAAAAATTTGGGTGATTTCACCATGAGTTGTAACTTTTGGAGTATGAATTGTTTTGCTGCCATTGAAGCTTCCATCAATTTGCATTGATTCAGAATAGGTTGGACAACAATCACTCGAATGCCTATCTCCATGAAGCTCGCATGCCACAAAAGGACTTCGAAAAACATTAATACCCCAAGTATTAATTTTTTGAGACAAAGCATCTACTTCTGCGGCCAAAGCACTAATAGCCAATTCATAATCACTAGCAACCCTCCTAGGCACAAATTGTTCAAATGTCCACTGATAGTTACAATAATTCATCACCTCAACTTGAAAATAAAATAAAAAAATTTGAATTAAGACTAATGTGCTTGGTATTAGTATTAGTATATGAATGAAGTCATCACCATACTTACATTGATTTTCATCAAATGAGCTTTTTTCATCAATTTCCTACAAAAGCCACAAGAGAAATTAGCAGTAACTACTCTTAAAGTAATTTAAAACAAAACAGCTTAAAATTTAACTAAAATAAATTAAATAAATCACTTAACAAGTAATCAAAACTTAAACAAGAAAAACACTTAAAATGCTAAAATCTGAACCTAAAATCTTAAAGATCTAGCTACTTAAACCCCCAAAATGTGTCAAAATAACTCTATTTATTAGAGTTATCATGTAGTGATGTGGTATTGGAGTTTGGACTATTGTGGAGTTCATGTGATCTTACTGTGTTCTTTCGATACACTAACAATGATTGTATTTTACTAGTTATTTATGTTGATGATATTGTGATTACAGGAACTGATCAACAAGGTATTCATGGTCTTATGGTTTTTCTTCCAAGAAAATTTCAAAAAAAAGACTTGGGTTCCTTAAAATGTTTTCTAGGGATTGAGGTAACTCATTCGAAAAAAGGTATATTTCTTTTCCAATGGAAATATGTACTAGATTTATTTAAAGATGTTGGATTGCATGGGGCAAAGCCTTGTGATAATCCTATGGATTCAAGTGTGAAGCTTATAGCAGGAAAAAAGGAGGCATTTGTAGATCTTGAAAAATATATATGGGTAGTTGGTAAATTGAATTATTTGACAATGACTCGTCTTGATATTTCTTTTTTCGTGAGTGTAATAAGTTAATTCATGTCAATGCCTACTACTTTTCATTAGGATGCTTTGGTTCGTCTTCTAAATTGCTTATAAAGGACACCAGGTAAGGGGGTTATATATGAAGATCATGGACATACTTGAGTTGATGGCTTGACTAACATTGATCGGGCTAGGTGATGAGATGATAGGAAATCTACTATAGGGTATTATCTGTTTGTGGTAGGAAATTTGGTATCCTAGAAGAGTAAAAAGCAGAATGTGGTAGCAAGGTCTAGTGCAAAGGCCAAGTACCACGTTATGGCACAAACTACTTGTGAGCTTATGTGGATTCATTATTTGTTGGAGGAAATTGGTTTTATAGATTTATATCTTATGAAATTGTGGTGTGATAATCAAGTAGCGATGCATATTTCTTCTAATCTAAGTGTTTCATGAAAGGACAAACATATTGAGGTCGCTTGTCATTTTGTACGAGAGAAGATTCAACAAAAATTGATATCTACTTCTTATGTGAGCACAAGATAGTAGTTAGTAGATTTGTTTACAACAAATCTTTCTTGAGTTAGAATTGATTATATTTGTAACAAGCAGGGCATAATCAAATCTATGCTCTAGCTTGAGGGGGAGTGTTAAAGACTTATATAAAATATGAAGTGTTAGGGCTATTTTAGGTTTAGTTTTAGGGCCACACTATGAAAATTAACCTTTTATTAAATATATGAAAGTAGTTTGCAGTAGGCTTGAGGTCTTGACACTTCATTCATCAAAACCTTTCAAAAAGCCTTTTGGATAGAAAGTATTGATACCTTTCCTTTAGGTCTCGATACTTTTCCTCTAGAGTGTTAGAAATAGCTTGAAAACTTGGGAAAATGGACTCCATTCAGCCATATACTTATCAAATCAACTTGGCTTTCAATTTCCAACATCATTCCAGGGTATAAACACTGTTTATGAGTTCAAAAACAAAATTCTTACAAGCTTAACTATGGATTTTTATGTTCTATCCTTTATGAAAGTTTGAGGTTTCACAATATTCTAGTCAAAGGATTTGAACATTGGGCAATAGAGGTGGATGAAGTTGCTTAAGGATTACGACTACACTATAACAACCCACCCTACAACCATTACCGACACACAAGTCATGTAGGCAAGCCCACACAACTCGGCAAGCCTTCTAAATATATTTATCTTGCCACAATAAATTCCTTTCTCAATTTGAGTCTTCCTTATTTCAAATTTTTTCTTTGAAATCTTTGTTTTTATTGACTAACATTAATGTAACCAAATAGCAAATTAAACTATTAAGCACACATAGAAATTTATAATATCAATTTCAAATATCCACAAGGCACATCCTAGATAATAAATTTTTTTGGCATTACACTCTTAAAATTGATTCAACAACAACTAAGGGCCTCGGCCCATACTCAATAAGTTTGTTTACAAATACAATGCTTTTTTCAAAAATGACTAGACAACTAGACAATGGAGTGGCACGAGGAAAATGCTAGGAGATGCCAATACCTATCCAACAAACAAGAATCCACTCACCCAAGAAGCTCCTAATCGATCACTTATTTTCCATTTGCTAATTAGTTAGGGTGAGCCTTCCATACTCAATGAGAGGGTGAAGAAAGGAAACAAGCATAAGAAGGATAATTTCTAAATCAAAATATGTTGAAGGAACTTTAACCAAATGATAACATTTGCCTTGCAAATTTAAAGGTGCCAAATATGAATAAAATATATGTTTCATGCCATACTCATTTTAGAGTATGCTACATAGTAAAACTACTCCAAAAAGACGTGTATATGAGCATACCAAGTAATAGATAGAATTTATAATAACCATAGCATGCTAAAATCATTTCAAACACAATTTTTTCCTTGAATCATCTCAAAACTCATGGGAAGTATATAACATAATGTGGTTTCAAAACATTGTGCATATAAGACATTAAATCAAGTCACTAGCATGTGTAAATTTAAAACCTTGCCATGTAAAACAGATTTAAATCACAATGCCATGGTTCATGGTTTTAGAATAGCGTAACCAATGATAACAATGAATAACTCTTGAGTAGGTCTAATATAGCCCTTAGGCTTATTCTTTCATGTTAGTAACATCGTCACCTACTTATGGGAACTCCTTATGCCACCAAATATAAATTGAAGCTTCAGGTGTCTCTATACATACTCTTGGGAAATCCCCATACCACGAAATATAAATTGAGGCTTCAGATCCCTCTTTACCTACTCGTACAAACTTCTTATGCCACCAAATAAAAATTAGGGCTTTAAGTCCCCTTTTAGCTACTCATGGGAACTTCCTATGCCACTAAATATAAATCAGAGCTTTAAGTCCCCCTTTACCTACTCGTGGGACTACCCATGCCACCAAATTTCAAGTCGAGGCTTCAACTCCTTCTTTTGCTTACTTGTGGGACTCCCCACGACCTTAAATATCAAGTCAGGGCTTTAGGTCCCCTTTTATTCTCAAACATCAATCAACAAGCAACCATTACTTTGTGCACAAAAACCTCTTAATCTGGTGTGGCAATAGGATCTATACCTAAGTGCCCATCAATGATAAAACCATATTTAATTTATGCAACTATAAAACACACTAATGGAGTAGTAGGTAAAATAACTTTATAAATCAATGTGGACATTAATCCATTTAGAAAAAAAACCATGATGCATATCCCAAAACCAACATGCATATTCATAGTTTCAAGTGGGTGGATATTCAATTTTTCAGAATTATTCAATAGCCATCCTCAACCTAAACAATGCATAATCATTAGCAACGTAGATTTTGAAGCAAAGATTTGGTTAAGGGCTTGTTTCCCACTTTTAAATCAATATAGATAGTTTAGGATAAACATACTTATTTATCCAAGACAATTGATAAATCCTTAGCACAATCACAAACAACCTAGTTGTTTTCTACTAGCTCATACTTTCCATAATAGATTCAAGTATTCAAAAGAGATATGCATGTATTCAAACGAGATATGTACATATTATAATTCATATAGAAGTATAGCTTAAAATAGTTTACCTACTCACCTTCATCGTGTGATTTCCCTCTAACAACAAAATTACCAGCCTTTGACCATCAGTAGCTTCTTAGGCTTCAATTCAATTCCTTTATGCTTTAATATATTTTTCTTTAAGCTTCAAATTAGCTTCCTTGAACTCTAAAAAGTTTTAAACTCCCTAGCATTAAATAAACACTGCAATAGTTTCTTAATTTCCAAGCATTCAATTGTCCAGATTTTAACTATCCAACTTAAGCTTTAGTTCTTTGTTTCAACTCACTATTCACACATTCAGTTCATAATTCCATAACCTTAGATACTTAGGCATCAAAACCTTACCTTTGTGACAATTTTCAGCCCCAATTAAACCTCCAAATATTCCCACACTTGGAAAGGATAAACATTAGCTGTAATAAAATTAAACCAAGAATTATAACCAATTAAATCCAAGCTCTTAAACCAGGCAAACTTTTTCTCACCTTGGTTATAAAATTCCATGCTCCAAATACTTCTTTTCAGCCATCCATAATTCATTTAAGCTTCAAACATATTCTTCCTACAATTCCTAGCATTTCAAATTCCTAGCATTTATTAATTAAATTTCGTAAGCTACAACTAGCAATTAAATTAGCTTAGCTTGCATGTTCAACATTTAAACACCTAACTCTCACCTTGATGTCTAAGATCAGCCCAAGGGAATTTAAAAAATCTCCAGGCCAAAGAAAAGCATGTAACACCCCGTACCCTCGTATAACAGTCAATACGATCTTATTAATAAGACAGAGGGTCAATTGATGTAAACTTAAGTGCCAAAGAACGGTGATGCACGAAAGAAATATTTAGAAGTAAAATATTTCGTATGCGAGAAAATAATAATGAAATAATCATAATTTTGTCGAGGATGAATTAGTGAGTTAAAAAATGATTTGGAAGTGAATCGGGACAAAGTGA
Organism: Theobroma umbraticum; assembly: GCF_002168275.2. Lineage (NCBI taxonomy): Eukaryota > Viridiplantae > Streptophyta > Magnoliopsida > Malvales > Malvaceae > Theobroma > Theobroma umbraticum. The sequence continues at coordinate 1,421,525 of NW_018397276.1, forward strand.
GATACTTTGAGACCCGAGGAGACAAGTGGAAGATTTTAGAATAAAATAATATTTTATTAATAAAATAATATTAAAATATTAATATTTTATCTATTGTTGAAATTAGTCATGAAAAAGGATTATATGACTCATTTAAATGGGGGAGAAGAAGCAAGAAAGAATATTGAAGAAAAAAAGACGTTAGCGAGGCTCACGTGTCTTTATTAAATAGAGTAAGAGTGGGTAAGTATATATTTAAATATTATGGTGACACCTTGATGAGGTGCAAATTTGATATTTAATTTGTACAAGTGTAAAGGAAGAAAAATAGGAGGAAATTGGAATTTAAGAAGTGTTGGAAGGACCAAATTGTGAAGGATGAAAGTTTGGAGGGTTGAATGGTAAATATGAAAAAGTTTGGGGATTTATGCACAATTACAATATTTAAAGTTAAATGGAAATTAATTAACTAAGGGTAGTTAGGTTATATGGGATGATGAGATGTACACATGAATTCACTATTACAGGCAAAATATAGCATGCAAAAAGAAATGTTAGTGGGGAACATGTGGGACCCACACCATGTGAAGGAAAATGAAGTATAAAGTTAAGTTTATTTGCATGTAATGTGATTGGTGCATTAGGTGGTCAAATGAGAAAGGTGAAATATGGGTTGCATGTGACTTGATTGGTTAAATAAATGGCCAAATAGAATGTAAAATGAAGCTTGTGCATGAAATGTGATTGAAGGAATAAGGTGGCATTAAAAAGGAAATGAAAATGAAATGCATAGAAATACTTGCTTAATGAAATGCAAATGAAATAAATCAAAAGAGAATGCCATGTGGACCAATGCATAGACAAGGAAATCTAACCAAAGGATAAAGGAATGGACAAGGACACATTGCATGAACAAGCCACCAATGGGAGTGGCATTAATAATAAGACAGAAAATTGCATGGTGTGACATGTAAAGG
>NW_018397276.1:1422490-1422629 GCF_002168275.2 Theobroma umbraticum
TAGAAAAAGAAAGTAACCTTGGGCAATCTGGGCATGTGGGAGTAAAATGAGAAGATGAAAGCCATTTTCAAGCCTTTCACCTTGAAAGGTCGGTCCGCCCATGAGAGAAGAAAAGGAAAGAAAAAGAAGATTTCACAAG
>NW_018397276.1:1422639-1434490 GCF_002168275.2 Theobroma umbraticum
GGTCATTTCTTGTGAAATCTGCCCACACCAAGAAATAGCAAAGTGATCATGCCGTGAAAGAAAACCACACCATTGAGACAACAAAAAATGGAGAATCAGCTTAGAAGCAAAGAGAAGAAAGAAAGAAAGAAAGAAAGAAAGAAAGAAAGAAAGAAAGGAAAAAGAAGAAAAAACAATGAAGGTTTGGCCTAGTGGTTCCAAGCTAAGGAAGGTAAGTAGAACTTTGACTTTGGTTATGATTTCTTAAGGAAATGAGTGGGTAATTGTGTGAGAATGTTTGTGGCAGCAAAGGTCCTCCAAGATTTGAAAGAAATAGATGCATGCATGTGGGTTAATCTTGGAATGCATGTTGATTTTTGAGCTAGATAAGCAATGGATGAGATGTGTGTTAATTGTTTATGCTTGTGGCAGCAATGGTGATCGAGGATGTGAGGAATGGTGGATTATATGTGGAACTTAAGGTAAAATTGAAAGGTAAGCATGCAATGTGAATGCATGGTGTTCTGTTGGCTTTGTTTAGTTGATAGTATGCGGATTATGTGTTAAATGATTGCAAGTAAGGTTGATGAAAACTATGAAATTAGGCTACGGATTTATTTATTGATGTGCTGCCATGCATGTGAATAATTAAGTGTATTGAGTTTATATGGTTGCTAGGAAGTGTATAAGAAAAGAAAGTGTGTTGTGGTGGCATGCCGGATGAGGTAATGGGTAACCAACGAGTAGAATTAGCTAAACACGCACCCGAATTGATAGCGATGTAGTGTCCCGCTATTCTAAGGTGAGCAGGGGGTGCTGATTTTAAAATCTCCGTACTACATATTGTTTTGCATTAATAAACATTGTTGGTTTTTCTTAAGTGCATTTGTGGATAACATGAATTGTTAGCCTTGATAGGCCATTTTTAAAACGGATTTATAATGATTTATATATTGCCATTGTGGAGAGCATGAGCTGGTAGAAACCATAGGAAATTGTGGATGCAAGTGTTTTAAAGTGATTTGGATATATCTATAGATAAGCTATATACGTAAAGAGTTTTAGAAACCAAGAAACAAGCCTTTCACGATGTTTGCATCAAAATTCGTGCCTTGTATTTTTGTGCGATATGCATAGCTAAATGCATTTGTTAAATGATTTAAAATGCAAGTTTGAGCAACGGTTTTATTCCGATCTTTGTACGAATTGTTTACACATGCCATTTAACGTGAAAAACAATTTGAAGGATTATTCAACTATGGTTTCAAACGATCTAAAGGAAAAGCCTCGAAAAACTTAATTTGGTTTCGAAAATGGTTTTGACAAACCAAGAAGGTCGAGAGTAGATCGAATGTCACATCAGGATAGTGTGACCTTTATGCACAAGTGAGTTCTAGCTAGAGAACCTTTGGGTCACCGATGGGCTGTTAGACATGGCTGGGGCCATAGTTTGTGATACGTGGCAAGGCCACGGGTTGTTATATGTGGCTAGGCCATAAGTGATATTCGCGATTGCGACCACTTGATTTCTCCAAAGTTGACCAATATCGTTGAGACTGCCATGGTTATGAGGATCCGGTAGAGTGGAGCTCTCGAATGTTTTTACATGGAAGTGGGTCCATGGGTGATTACTATGCTTACCTACTTGAGAGCCTTGTGAGTTTTTTTGACACGTACTCTTTGGCATGGTGGAGAGTTAAGATTTCTTCACAGCTCCCCTTATTTGAATAAACGCTTTCAGTGCTTACTTGACAATCATGAGATGGTTGATGCAGCTACACACTTTGATTTCTTTATATGCCACACATTTTGGCAGCGTCCACACTTTTATACTGTTATTCATATTTTGATGGCAAATGATGTTTTCGATGATTTAACTTTGTTTTGCTATACTTGTTTCGGTGCTGTTTTGCTAAGTGAAACTTTGCATTATGATTTTATGGCATTCTTTTTACAAGGTACAAATATCCTACTAGTGATTTGGTTTCTTAAGATTATGACTTGATATTTTGGTTTTATTATTCAATTTATCTACCTTATGCTTGTTTTCCATCTACGCCCTACTCACGGAGCCGATGGTCACTGAGTTTGTGAGACTCACCCTTTTATTTCCCTTTTGCGGATAGTGATCAACCTAGCGTGCATTCATCGGTATTTTCAGTCCACCACAGATAGGTAAAGGCATCTCATAGCACTTTATTCCAAGTCACCCCACTACTAGAGGTCGAGTTGTCATAGTGTAATTTGTTATGAAATTAGATAATAGTGTCAATACTAATATACATTTGGAGATTATAAGTCTTGATGTATTATTTTTACGATTCTGTGGAATAAAGGTTTAGTCAATTTATGAGGACTATTGTTCAATTCTTATTACAAAGAGTTTTATGGTTCAAAGTAACTTCATAAATTGATGGCATGAAAATGAAGTAATAACAAAAGTTTCAATTAAGGCTAGTTCAGGACTTGGCGGGTTCTCCCACAAGACTCGGATGCTGGTAGCGATCGAGGAGCGGTTGTTACAAGGCAACTTAGCCATAACACAATTTCAAGTTCAAAATCAAAACTAATTAAACTAAGGTTTAAGCTTCCAAGAAACTTTTCCTCACCTTAGTTTGAAATTTCCAATCTTAAATTGTCATCAAGTGAGCTCAAGAATTTAGGAGAAACCATGAAGCATTCGGCCATGGAGAGAAAAGAACTAAAATTGGCTTCAAAATGGAGTGGGCGAATTACCCAATGTGAGTGAGAAAGCCACCCACTTTTCTCCTTTTTTTTTTTTTGGTGTTAACAAATGGTGAGGGGACAGCCATGTGTTGTATGCCCGTGACCATTTTTTCTTTTAATATGTATATATATTATTTTTTTGTTATATATATTTGTGTTTAATTTGATGATGGATTGATTGCTCATGGGTCCTCCAAACTTTTCATTATTTGCAATGTGATCTCTTAACTTTTCAATATTTACAATTTCATCCCTCAACATTATACTTCTTTTTAATTAGGTCCCTTCAACAATCCTTTTGACTTTTGATGCCTTCACCAAAAAATTTTTCATAATATAATTCTTCAAGTCATAAATTCCTCACTCACCCGCTTTGGCTGAACCTACCTCTTCATAATCGACCTTTAATATTTTATTATTTTATTCAACCATCATAATCATTTTAATATTATTTTATTATTACAATATCATTTTAATTTCTTTCTTTCTTCATTTCTCCATGCTTTCCTACACCTTCTTTGACCTTAATTCTTCTTGAATTCTAGTTAGATCTTAATTTAATTAACATCCCAAAGGCCAGGATGTTACATACACCATACTCTACCGCCCTAGCAAGGTAAATGTTGTGATGGATTCCTTGAGTTGGAAATCTATGTGGAGTTTGGCTCACATATTGATGGAAATGAGATCTTTGGTGTAGAGCTTTCATGACCTTGATGATATAGGAGTGCATGTTGAGGTTAACAATATAGATGCATTAACAGCAAATGGTGGAGTTAAACTAGTACTTATGGACCAGATTAAGGAGAGCCAAGGTAGAGATGTTTTTGTAGCTAAGGACTTGAGAAACATTAAGGGAGGTAAGTGACAAAGCTTTATTAATGGGTACTGATGGGTTGCTTCATTACGGTACTTGGATGTATGTGCCAAATCTTGATGGGTTGAGGAAAAAAATGTTAGAACAGGCACACATGGTGGCCTTTGTAATACATCCAAGTAGTAGTAAGATGTATTAAAACCTAAATTAGGTTTGTTGTTAGGATAGTCTAAAACAAGATGTGGCCAAGTAGGTAGCTAGGTGCTTGGTGTGCCAACAGGTCAAGGCAGAGCATTAAAGGCCTGTAAGACAGTTACAACCATTATCCATCCTTAAATGGAAGTAGGAAAACATTACGATGGACTTTATGATGGGGTAACATTACGATGGACTTTATGATGAGGTAACATTATGATGGACTTTATGATGGGGTTATGTCAAATGAGTAGTGGATATGATTTGATATGGGTGATAGTAGACCAATTGACGAAGTCAACACACTTATTTTTGGTCAAGACTACGTATGGAGTTATACAATAAGCACAGAGATAGTGAGGTTACATGGGATCCTGGTTACCATAATGTCTAACAGAGCTATGTAGTTAATGAATAGATTTTAGGGAAGGTTATAGAAGGCTTTGGGGTACTAGATTGACTTTGAACATAGCTTTCCACCCTCAAATAGATGGTGAGTCTAAAAAGACAATACAGATACTATAAGATATGTTGAGGGCTTGTGTAGTCGATTTTATGGTCACATAAGATCAACATCTACCATTTGTAGAGGTTACATAAAATAACAACTATTAGGCCAATATACATATGGCACCTTACAAGGCTTTATACAAATGAAGATGAAGATTGCCCATTGGTTGGTTTAGGGTCAAGGAGAGACAGTTGTTAGGATTGGAGTTGGTCTAAGATGCTATGGGCAAGATATGGGTAATCCATGAGAGGATGTTGGTGCCTTAGAATAGACAAGGTCATACATAGATAACAGACAAAGGGATTTAGAGTTTTAGGTAGGAGATAACATATTTTGGAGGACTTTCTGATTAAGGAGGTTATGAATTTTAGTGCAATTTCATATCGTCTGGTACTCTCTTCAAACCTCTCTAGTACTCACCTGGTAGCCCTCATGTCTATGCTCCATACCTACAATCTTAATCCTTCACACGTGATATAGTATAAGATCATATAGCTAGGAGATGACTTAACTTACGAGGAGCAGCTAGTGATCATATTAGATAGACAAGTCAAAAAGTTTCGTTCCAAGGAGATATCCTCGATTAAAGTGTTATGATGTAATCACATTAGCGAGAAAGTCACTTGAGAGGCCGATGATGGGATGGAAGTGATGCGTCACACCTATTTGAGCAATAAAGATTAATACATATGAACTAATTTGGGGATCGAATATTTCTTTAGGGGGAAAATGTAAGACCCTCGATTTTTCTGCAAGGGACAAATTGTAAACTTACTTGGTGAGCTTAGAAGGATCTTCGTTTTCGAAACGATTAGTGAAATTTTTCTTGGAAAACCCTCACTTTTAAAGGGTTTCAAGTTAAATTGGACAAAGGAGGAAGGATAGAACCAAAATGACAAGTTTTGACAAGAAAAATGTATTCTATTGCAAAAGTTTTGATACCTAAGAGAAAGTTATCGATACTTAGTGGGCAAAATGCCTTTAAAAAAAAATTCTACATGAAAGGTATCGATACCTTAAAAGAAAGTATCGATACTTAGTGTCTTAAATGCCTTGGGAAAAGTATTCTATGTGAAAAGTATCAATATTTGTCTTAAAAGTATCAATTCTTAAGGTGAAAAGTATAAAAAAAAACTCTCTCATGTTAAATGCCCATTTTTTCCCTCTCTCACCCATGCCCAGCTTTTCCTTCCCATTGCTAATTTCTCTCACAATTGGCCCAAATTTGATTTCAACCCAAGTTTTATTTTAGTTAAGGTAAGGTTTCAACCCCTTAAATATTTTTACCATACGAATTTTTGAATTAACTTCTCTCTCCAAGAGACTTCCAATTCTTCTTTAGGTATTGGGGTTTTCCAATTGGTTTTCTTAAGGTAAGCTTACCGAGGTACGTACAAGCTAGAATTGAGTAAATAACTCTGTGAATTATGGATTGGAGAAGCTTATAAGCTAAACTAAAGTTTGAGAAAATTTGGTTTAAGAATTTGTGAATAGCTAAACGCGTTTATTGATTATATTTGTTAGCAGGAATAGGTTTTCTTAAGGCTCCAAGTTTAATAGCTAGAACAGCTTAGATAGGTGGTCTTAATTTATAATGGTGGCATCAAAAGTGAGTGACCTTGCATTCAAAAACCGTGAAAATGCATAAGTGTTTAAATGAAATGCTTAAGTATGTTTATTTTGAACCTTTTAAAGTTTGCATGGGAACAGGCCTTTTGAAATTCAATGTTCAAATGTTGTGATAGAAAATTATTGAATATGAAAAGTTTGTCAATTGAATTGCTATGTATACTATGGATTATTAGATTTGGCAAAATGACATAAGTGAAATGTTAGATGGTGACTATATGAATTAGGAACTTCGTTGGATACGTGTGGCCATGAGATATATATAGTGATCTCAGAAGAGACTTGGTATAAGAAATGCTTTTCTAGGTGGAGTTACGTGAGTCAAGGACCTGTAGCTTGCAATAGTATCCACTAGCCATTGTGCATAATGTAGTTGCCCTAGCTAGCAAATACGAAAAGGGTTCTAGCCATGAGCGATGTGGGAGAGCACATAACTTGAGTTAAGGTCAGTGGTTATGTTATTGTAGAAGTCTCAAAGAGCAATATACTAAAAAGGAGGTGAATTAGTAATTAAAAACTCTTTTTTAAAAACTAAGTCTAAAAATCAAAACTTGTTTACCCAAAAATATTTTCTAGTATCAAAAATAAGTTTTCAACAGTAAATTTCTAATCATAAAAATAACATACCAAAGAAAAATATTTTCCTAAGTTAAAACCTAGCTATAAATAATAAAGTGAAAAATATTTTCCTAAGTACAAAACAATAAATCAATGTAAAACTCGTTTCCTAAGGAAACTGTAAGCAATGAATAATAACGCAAAAAATTAAAAAGAGACACAAAGATTTTATAGTGGTTCGGCCTTTTCGATGCCTACATCCACTCCATTGGCAACCAAGGAATTTCCAATCCACTAAAATGATTCTTGCTTTTAACAAGATCAAGCGATAACACTTACATGGACTTTTTCATGGGATTAAGTGATAACTTTTTCACAATGCACTAAGGGATATTTCCTTTTTAATAGGATCAAGCAATAATCCTTACAGCAACTCTTTCATAGGATTAAGTGATAACTTTACAACAATGATTTTTCAAAGGCTCAACCACAAACCCATAAATAGCTTTTCAAGGTTAAGCTAGAACCTTTACAAGATGAGCATAAGGTATAGCAATGATGCCTCTGCCTTAAGCTCAGGTAGGTGAAAAGAAGAAATATCAGCTTAAATGAAATAAGAGTATGGCTTTCAAATCTTGGTGGAAGACTAAAATGATGCTAGCAAGTGAAGATAAGCTATTTGGAGGTCTCTCTAAAATTTAAAACCTTATCTCAAGTCTTCTCTTACTTTTAAATGGCTCATGTGCGGTTATTTATAACTGGTGTGAAGTTTAGATCTGCTAGACACAAGTTTGAATCAAATCGAATCACTAATGAAGCTTGAAGGTTGACTACAGCATTCTTAGGGTTCACCATGTTCTTCAAATTTCTCAAATTAGGGCTCCATAATCGAGTATAACCTTCTTTCATTTCATCTAACTCTCAAGAGCTTGTTTGATGCAAATATGAGCTACTATAGTCGACTATGCCTTCTTTATATTTAACTATGTTTGTATAAAATCAATTTTTCATACTTTTGACTTGTCAGGGTCAACTATACTTAACCCAAGGTCGACTATGTCTATTTAGATATTCATTTTTCTTGAGTTTTTTGGAACAAGGTTGACTATGGCTTTATATTCTTCAAGTTTTCCACTCTTTATCCCTTTGGATCGACTTGAGCTCTTCTTGGATCAACTTTTGACTTGTGTCTTGACGTTTCCTTAGCTTTATGGCACTTTTCTCCAACTATTTCTTCCTTGCCTTGTTCCTACATTCAAATAACATTTCAAAGCATGCTTGCTCTTGTTTTCTTAGTTGTATATCATTGTTTGAAAGCTTATCTAATGGTTTCTAAAGATGCATGGCTTTTCAAGCAATTACCTAATCTTAGGGGACTAGAAACATATTTAAGACTACTAGCCCTAAGTTACATCATGTTTTGATTTGACAAAAATTACATGTTTTCTTGTACTTAATTTCAAGCGTTCAAAATGGTCTTAAATACATTTTTAATCCCCTAAGGTTACATATTTGTTTAAAAGCTACACTTTATTGGAAAACATCTCACAAGTTTTCAAACAATGCATATTCAGCTAAAAATCCAAGAGCAAACATGCCTTGAAATGTTTTTTGAATATAGGAACAAGGCAAGGAGGAAATAGTTGGAGAAAAGCATCGAAAAGCTAAGTAAACCTCAAGACATAAGCCAACAACAGTTAGATTTGATTCAAACTTGTATCTAATAGCTCCAAGCATTACCTCAACTATAAATAGACGCATTGGAGCCATTTTTCAGTAAGAAAAGACATGAACCAAAGCTTCAAACCCTAGAGAGACTACCAAAAGCTGATCTTCACTCTCCAGCATCAATTTAGTCTTCCATCAATCTTACAAAGTTGAATCCTTGCTTCATTAAAGCTGAACTTTCTTCTCTCACCACAAACAAGGTTAAAGCCGTAAAACCTAGCCTTTATAGAGGCATTTTCTTGCTAAAATTTGTACTCTTTTATAAAGGTTTTAGCTTAACCCTAAAAGCTATTTGTAAGAGTTTGTGGTTGAGCCCATAAAAACCATTATTAGTGGTTTATTACTTGATCTCGTTAAAAAACAACAATCTCTTGTGGATTGTGTAAAGGTTACCGCTTAACCGCATTAAAAAGCAAGAATCCCTTGTGGATTGTGTAAAGGTTATCATTTCCCATTAAAAAATAATGAACCTTTTTATGGATTATGTAAGGGTTCTCGCTTCTCATTAAAAGGCAAGAATCCTTGACAGTGGATTGAAATTCCTTTGTTACCAAAGGATTGGATGTAGGCATCGAAAAAGCCAAACCATAATTAATTTTTTGTGTCTCCTTTTAATTTTTTACATTATTATTTATTGCTTGCACTTGCCATAGAAAATTAGTTTTATATTGATTTATTATTGTAAACTTAGGAAAATATTTTCACTTTATTATTCATAAGTAGCATTTAATTTAGGAAAATATTTTACTTTGGTATATTACTTTTGTGCTTACTATTTTGTTGTTGAGAACTTGATTTTAATACTAGAAAATACTTTTAGGTGAAAAAGTTTTTATTTTTATACTTAAATTTTCAAAGAAATTTTTAATATACCAATTCAACCCTTTCGTAGTACATTTCCCTTTGAGACTTATACACTAATAGGGACAATTTCAAATGCTTAATATTAAGTTCAAGAAAACATGTGATTTTTGTCAAATCAAAATATAATGTAACTTAAATCTAACAATCTCCCCATTTTTGATATGAGAAAAACATGAGCATATTGCATTTAAAATTTCTTAAAATCTCCCCCAAACTTAATTAGTCACTATGCCCTTGTTGAAAACATTTAAGTGTAAATGAGAAGGGTATAAGAAATGAATATCAACTTTGAAATTTCTCCCCCACAATTTATGCATGAAGTTCAAAAATGTTTCCAAGAAAAATTCAGCTAATATAAGAGCATTTCAATGTGCCTATAAACCTTGTTCCCTTTTTTGTTGAGAAGTGTGAGCTTTAAACACTTAAACTCAAGGAACATGGTTAGTGATAATCATTAAGTATAAATAAGCATTAAGTCCAACAATAATCACTAACACTATTGAAAAATTAGGTTTTATCGATGAAAAAATCTGTCGGTAAAGGTGTGCATTCTATCGATAATTAAAATTATCGACTGAAAAATGCATCATTAATCAATCGAAAATACCCTTGTTGGTAGTAAGTTTCCATCGATATTTTAAAACTCTATAAAAAAACATCACTAACTAAAGTTTTAGTTGGTATTTCCACCAACAAAAAATTCAATCCGTTGATCGAAAAATTTGTCGATCATGTCAAAAATCCATTGATAATTTTCATCCATAAAGTCATTGACCAAATTTTTTACTGTCAGTAAATTTGTCGGTAATATACCAACAAATTTTGTGATCGGCAAAGTCATGGTTAATTTTCGATGAATTACCTATGAAATTCCCAACAGAATTAGCAACTAAAATGTTTAATTGTTCCATCAGTAACGGGTATTATTCTGTCTGTAATGAAGCAAATTCCATCAATATAAAAAATAGAACACGTTGGTATTAAAAGAATCCTGTTGGTAATTTCATTGGTAATAATTAATTATATATATTTTATATTTTATCGTTTCCTACATTAAATAATAATAATAATAATAATATATTAAAAGTAATAATTTTGTTTGAAAAATTACTCTAAATGTATCATATAATGGAAAAAACATATCAAATATTTTGAAAATTAAAAAAGAAATGTTCAAAGTCAATGAAAAACGTTAGTATAAACATCCTATAGCACAATGAAAAGGAATTATGATTGTCTATCAGCTAAATCATTAGGAAGGCGAGATTGTTGTTGTGGCTAAGGATGCAATTGTTGTAATGATGAAGACACGCCAGTTGGATCAGGAGGCCTCTTAAGGATAACCTTCATGATGGACTTAACATCATGCACATTAGTCTTCAACTCTTTCACATCAATCTTCATTTCTTGATAGCTTTCAGGTTCAAATGATGAAACTTATGCAACAGTAGCAGAAGGTATCAGACCATAGGTAGACTTAGATGTCACAACTGAAGCTAATAATGTAGCAGGTCACATCCTAGTGCTAAACCTATAGACGTGGGTCTGACTAGGTTTAGCCCTCCAATTGCCTTAGATCATGCCACTAGATCAAACTTCGACTGGGATGATGGATCATCACCGTACTTCTACAATACAGTAAATGTATATGATTCCTACAAATAGAAAAGAAAATGACATCATTTATTATTGAAATTGTGAAGGAACATATACACATATTGAATAACATAATTAAAATAAATTGACTCATTTCATTACTTACACTAATAGTCTTCAACTTATTGTTGACAAACTCTCTTGCACCTTTCTGTCACTTGTGAGTGCCCTCGAAAACCTTAAAGAATGTCACTAGTCTTTATAGCATCTCAATAAAGATGCATGATGAGCAATATGCATGTTTCCGCAATCTTCAACAACACAATGACAACATATTTTAAAATCGTTAAAGAATGACAATACATAACACACTCAAAAGAAAAACAAATGCATCATTAAAACATATGGATTGCTTCACATCACAATTGTCAACAACACCAAAACAACATCAAAATGCTCACATTATTGACTTTACAAGTAAAGAACACATACCATTTTCTTCTGATGTAAAGTAAATGGTAAAAAACAACCTATATGCATTGCCTACCATCCTTCTTTGTTATGCGAATTTGCTAGGCCTTCAAGGATTGACATTGCCACTCAAGCATCAGCCAAACATTATCAACTAGTTGGTCTCAAACCTCTACGGTGATCCAGAGGCATGTTAGCTTTAAAATTATTATAGTTTTGATTATGACAAAATGATCAAATTTGCTTGAACATTATTTGAGTAATCCTTGACAATTGCTTGAAATGATTTAACTCCCACACATTTGTTCTTACATAGTTATAAGCCTGACTTTTGAAGTTATTGAACTATATTTATAAGCTTGTATGACTTAGGTGTATGAGTGCTTATGATTCCCATTCATTAAAGTTTGATCTAAAGATTAAAGGAAAATTTAGATGCACTCATTAAGGGGGGAGTTTTGAATATCAATTTTAATGATAAAAAAAGAAAAAAAAGGAAGACTAAGTTAAATAGAGTTTAATTGGTCTTCATGTTTAATTTTTATGTGTGATGCCTTGTTTTGGTTTTATTGAATATTATGTAAAGAAAACTAGAGTTACTGGCTAAGGCGGAGCAACTTATTTTGCATAAAGATTTAAAGCATTCAAATTGAACATAGACATTGTACTATTAATCTAGGAGTGTTTTTTCATCATCACAAATAAGAGATAGAGAATATTGACTCAATATGTTTTTGATGATAGCAAAATATTCTCATTCATTGGTGTCTAATTAT
>NW_018397276.1:1434616-1434760 GCF_002168275.2 Theobroma umbraticum
CAAGAGACAGAGTTAGTCGACTAAGAGCTTACTGCCAAAAACTGGGTTCAGAGACAGAAACAATTCAATCGACCAAGAAAGCTACTCAGTCAACTAAGTGGATACTGCCAGACATGCTCAAAGACAGAGCCTATTGCCAGAAAC
>NW_018397276.1:1434860-1435031 GCF_002168275.2 Theobroma umbraticum
ATGTTTCAAGTTAAAAACTTTACAAAGAAAGATTAAATCTTTATTGATTGATTTTCCTGCGAAATCTTTTTATTCTCTTTGATTAAAATTGATTCATTGTTTTTGATAATATAGCACGGTTGAGCAAAATTGATTTGATACAGGAATTGCATAAATCCCATTTTGCTTGGT
>NW_018397276.1:1435243-1435379 GCF_002168275.2 Theobroma umbraticum
TTGAACAAGTGTGCCTTATGTTGAAAATGCTATTATAACTTGATCTTATTGCAATGAAAGCTTGAATGACCTCAAGGGTATTTTTGTCCATATACTAAAAAATTGTAGAAAATGCTAAATTTGATGCTTATTATGC
>NW_018397276.1:1435389-1435576 GCF_002168275.2 Theobroma umbraticum
TTTAAATGCTTTGCTGTACATGTTATAAGTCATAGTCACGCACCATGATGTAAATTGAATATGTTTGAGCATATTAAAGGGATGATTCTTCCAATAAGCATTTCAACTTTTTAGTACTTGTGGACAATGAGCAATAAAAGCTAAAACTTGAGTTCACATGTTTTTCTTGAAGAATCCTTGATCATAC
>NW_018397276.1:1435586-1435799 GCF_002168275.2 Theobroma umbraticum
TGATGTTTTAACATGGTTGAAATGAAATTCCAAATTGTTTTCACACAAATCCATGTTTTGAGATCATTATACCTTGGAACATTACATGTTTCACACCTTTTCTGGTTTTTCAGTATGCAGGGACCAAGCATAATTTACTCATAAGCATAACTAGCTGACTATTGTAGAATAAAATACAAACGCTACTGGAATGATAAAAGTTGGAACCAAGGG
>NW_018397276.1:1435809-1435927 GCF_002168275.2 Theobroma umbraticum
GACTCTTGAGTGCTCTAAAGCCAAAATGAACAGGTTTTGAGTTTCAAATTATCTTTTTACCTTATGTATTGTCCATTGCAATACTTTCTTCCATGAATTTCTTTTTCAAAGATGATTC
>NW_018397276.1:1435937-1436044 GCF_002168275.2 Theobroma umbraticum
AAAACATGCATTATAAATACTTTCATGATCATTAGCTGCAAGTACATATTCTCGAAATTGCAAAATTTGTTGGAAAATGGGAAAACTTTCTTGATTGCTTAAATCTA
>NW_018397276.1:1436144-1436558 GCF_002168275.2 Theobroma umbraticum
AAACTTGAATGTTGAAATGCATAATTGGTATCAAGCCTTAAGTTTTCTTAATTAGTGTCTAGCTTTAAAATTAGCATCAAGATTTATAATTATTTTTTCTCACTTGATCTTTAAATTGATCATGTCTTTCTTGAATGCTTTGAGCCTTAAAGTTGATATGCATGGAATGCTTACCGATAAAGGAAGTCTTTACTAGTACTTTACCATTTGATATAATGAGCTTTAAACTGATTCCATCTCTCATAATTGTTATTGTTCTTTTACAAAAAGGAGAGATTTTACCTATATCTATCAATTAGTATTTTGAGCTTTAACACTTGGTATTGGAGTTAACATATGGCTTATGTGCTTATTGAATATCTTAATGATTATCTTTCTTGAGCTTCATAATTGTTATGTCCACATTTTGCTTAT
>NW_018397276.1:1436568-1436717 GCF_002168275.2 Theobroma umbraticum
ACATGTGGCTTTCTCGTTGATGATTCTCTTTATGAATTAATACTTGAATGTGCTTAACGGATATATTTCTTAATGACTTGGTTGAGGATATTAAGCGCAAATATATAATGACTTGAAGACTTTATGGTTACATATTCATGGTCTTAATG
>NW_018397276.1:1436727-1437480 GCF_002168275.2 Theobroma umbraticum
TGACGGATTTTGCTAACCATTATTTCTTAAGCTTAAGTGTTTAATGCTGACTCCTCTTAATCTTTTTTGATAAAACAAAAAAGAGGAGATGGTTTATGAGCAAATTTAATTTTATGCATATGTTGAGAGGGAGATTGAGAGGGAGATTTTAAAATCATTTCAAATGCAAATTTGCTCAATGTTTTGTCATATCAAAAAGGGAGAGATTGTTAGCTTTAAAATTATTATAGTTTTGATTATGACAAAATGATCAAATTTCCTTGAACATTATTTAAGTAATCCTTGACAATTGCTTGAAATGATTTAACTCTCATACATTTGTTCTTACATAGTTATAAGCTTGACTTTTGAAGTTATTGAACTATATTTATAAGCTTGTATAACTTAGGTGTATGAGTGCTTATGATTCCCATTCATTAAGTTTGATCTAAAAATTAAAGGAAAATTTAGATGAACTCATTAAGGGGGAGTTTTGAATATCAATTTTAATGATAAAAAAAAGAAAAGAAGGAAGACTAAGTTAAATAGAGTTTGATTGGTCTTCATGTTTAATTTTTACGTGTGATGCCTTGTTTTGGTTTTATTGTATATTATGTAAAGAAAACTAGATGCATTGACTAAGGGGGAGCAACTTATTTTGGATAAAGATTTAAAGCATTCATATTTAACATAGACATTGCACTATTAATCTAGGAGTGTTTTGCCATCATCAAAAATAAGAGATAGAGAATGTTGACTCTATATGTTTTTGAT
>NW_018397276.1:1437575-1438621 GCF_002168275.2 Theobroma umbraticum
GTCAAATAATTAGTCAATCATTCAAAAGCAAAAATCAAAACTCATAAGAATAAGTAGCTATAGGTGAGCAATGAAACAAGAAGCCTCTAAGTTGAATAATCAAGCGAGTTGGTTGGATAAAACTCAAAAGAGAAGCTGGCGGGTTCAAGCAAATCGCGAAACAGAGAGCACTTAGTCGACCAAGAGGCAAAGTTAGTCGACTAAGAGCTTACTGCCAGAAACTGGGTTCAGAGACAGAAACAACTCAATCGACCAAGAAAGCTTGTCAGTCAGCTAAGAGGATACTGCTAGAAATGCTTAAAGACAGAGCCTACTGTCAAAAACTGAGTTCAGAGACCGAAACCACTTAGTCGACTAAGTGATAATGATTAGTCGACTGAGAGCATTTTGTCTGGTAGTTTGAACTGACGCTAAAAGACAAAGTAACGGGTAGAATTGCTCCCAAATTGTTTATAACGGTCAGAATCTGTCTAGCTGCAAATAGAGTTGATTTTTTAAGTATAAAAACTCCTCCCAACAACCCAAAAATTAGATTTGAAGGCTTCCAAGATGAAAAATAGCTCAAAAAGTCAAGAACATTCTGCATATTTTCTGTACTTCACTCCAGTCTTTGTAACAGAGTTAAGAACTTCATCTTGTACCATCATATCAGGTTAGTGATCATAGGTACCTCTTTATTTCTCTTCTCTTTGATTGCTTAGAGTGTGTGAGACACTCTAAGGGGATTAATCAAGCTGGGGTTAGCTTGATTGTGTGCAAAGGTTTTAACTAAGCCTGAAAAAGTTAGTTTTAGGATTTTGGTTGATCCCGAGAAAAACCATTGTTGAAGGTTGTGGCTGAGCCTTTGAAAAGCCATTGTAAAAGTTTGGTGAAAACTTGGGAATTTCACCTTTTATAGTGATTTGATTTGAAAAAATCCTTGGTTGAACAATCAAGGTAGTGAATGTAGGTCTTTGACTGAACCATTATAAATTTTTTTGTTTTGTCTTTGTTGCTTTATTCTTCATTTCATTCCTTGTTAAATTATTCCTTATCTTGCATTTAAC
>NW_018397276.1:1438631-1454167 GCF_002168275.2 Theobroma umbraticum
TGAAGTTAAACTTGCCCCCAAATAGAGGTCCAATCTTGTAAGAGCAAAAAAGTACTATTCACCCCCCCTTTAGCACATTTATTTGGGACCAATAGAGCACGCATTCCCCCAAGTTAAGAGGAGATCATAATGAGTGCCCAGGTCACTTTTGGCTTTCTCACATTTGTTTGCTAATAAATCTTTTAAGCGATCTTTACAAATCTTCTACTATATGTCGTAGACCGTCAAAGCATCAGTATCGACCCACATAAAAGACTCATACATTCAAAATGAATATTTATATCAGTATTGTTAAATGAAACTTGGATACATATACAATAACAATATGGTACCTCAAATTTACGCCACATGGCATCTTTCACAATGGTAGGAATGAAGCTCCATGTCTGCCAAGGCCCATTAAAATGACTCTTGATTATTCCCGTGATGGTTGGAGTCACTCCAGTCTCTGCAAAAGTACTACAAAATCAATACATCTTTATTAAAACATATTAATGAAATTACTACATATAAATGAAACAGGCTAATAACTGTAAATTACCTCTCCAACAAGATGCAAAAGGATTTATCAATCCAAATTGTAACAACCGCTCCTCGATCGCTACCGGCGTCCGAGTCTTGCGGGAGATTTGCCAAGTCCCGAATAAGCCTTACTAAAAACATTAGTTATTATCTCATAATCATACCATCAATCTATGAAATTATTTCAATCCATAAACTCTTTTGATAAGAATTGAACAATACTTGTATTAAAATGAGTAAACCTTTAATTCACATAATCGTAAAAATGATACATCAAGCCTTATAATCTCCAAATATATATTTGCATTGATACTATTGTCTAATCCCATAACAAATTACTCTATGAAGACTCGACCTCTAGTAGTGGAGCGACTCGGAATAAAGTGCTTTGAGATGCCTTCACCTATCCGCGATGGGCTGAAAATGCTGACAAATGCACACTAGGCTGATCACTATCTACAAAAGGGAAATAAGGGGGTGAGTCTCACAGATTCAGTGATCATCGGCTCCATGAGTAGGGCGTAGATGGGAAACAAGATTAAGGCAAATAAATTTGAATAAATAAATTGGAATATCAAATCATAAGTAGGATATTTACGCCTTGTAAAAATAATGAAGCCATAAAATCATAATGCAACATTTCCCTTCCCAAAATGATGCTGAAAACAAGTGTAGCAAAATCGAGTTTCAACATCAAAAACATTACTTGCCATAAAAATATGAATAACAGTATAAATTATGCACGCTCCCAAAATGTATGACATATAAAGAAATCAAAATGTATGGCCATGTAAACCATTTCATGATCGTCAAGTGAGCACTGAAAGCTTTTATTCAAACCAAGGGAGCTGTGAAGAAATCTTAACTCGCCACCATACAAAAGAGTGTCCATCGAAAACTCACAAGGCTCTCGAGTATGTAAATATTATAATCACCCGTGGACCCATTTCCACGTAATAACATCAAGGAGCTTTGCTCCACCAGATCCCCACAACCATGGCAGTCTTGACGATGTTAGCCAACATCGAAGAAATCAAGCGATCGCAACCGTGAATATCACTGGTGGCCTAGCCACATGTAACAACCTGTGGCCTTGCCATGTATATCACAGACTATGGCCCCAGTCACGTCTAACAGCCCGTCGGCAACCCTAAAGTTCTGTAGCCAGAGCTCACTTGTGCACAAGGGTCACACTTAACTGAAGTGACAGTCAGCCTACTCTTGACACTCTCAGTTTGTCAAAACCGTTTTAGAAACCAATTTAAAAGTTCTCCAAGACTTTTGCTTTAAATCATTTAAAAACAAAGTTCAACAACTTTTCCAATTAACCTTCAGCATTAAAAGGCATGGTGTAAATATTTATGTACAAATCGGGCTAAAACCGAAGCTCAAAACTTGCATTTAAAATCATTTAACAAATGCATTAGCTATGCATATCACACAAAAATACAAGGCACTGATTTTAATGCAAACATTTTGAAAGGCTTGTTTCCCAATTTCTAAAACTCTTTACATATATAACTTATCTATAGGTATATCCAAATCACTTTAAAAACACTTACATCCACTAACTTCCTATGGTTTCTACCAGCTCATGCTATTCACAATGCACGTAAGAAAACCATCAATGTTTACTAATGTAAATCAATATATATATATATATAGAATGGAGATTTTAAAATAGGCACTCCCTACTCACCTCACAATGGCGGGATATCACTTCGCCACTAATCCAATTATACTTTCTCCTTTGGTTATTCTCTATGGCAATCCTTTTCCGTTTGCACACTTTCTAGTAACAAACCAAGTTTAATGCACTTAGTTTTGGTCATTCTCTTTTTCCTTTCTCAATAAATATTCATCATCATTTTATATCTTACATTATGCTACGACATCTTTCTTTTCCACTCAATTCTTACACATTCATATACTTCTTGACATACTTTTACTAATGGGATTATATCTCTTGCGTAATTCTTTACATTATGTACACCGGCAACTTGATTATAGCATTAAGTGCCTATTTTACCCTTGCTAAGCAATATTCATTCAAATCCATGTTATATTTTCATAACATTAACCATATATACACGGCAGCAACAATCATTCCCAATTACTCAATTTTTTTTTTGGCAAGTCACATGCATTATCATTATCAATCCACTTTCATTGCTTTATTTCTTAATCCACCGTTTACATTGTTTTTTCTTTATCCTCCCAAATAACCTACCAAGCAAACTCAATACTTCTAAGTAGCTCATGCATGTTGGATTTCTTTCGACAACCATATTCACATTTCAACATACCACTCTAAACATGATATCAATTTCCATTCATCATATATCAACATTTTCAACATTTTTAAACTTTTCACAACAACACATATCCACCATTTTTATTCATTGCATTTTTAACTCTCAACTACCATAATTGTTTCCTAATTATACTCAAAGCATCTTACCATCATTTCAAATTGCATGCCTTACCTTTGTGATGATTTAGACCTTGCATGCAACCTCAATGTTCTTCCAAAGTTCCACCCACCAAGTTGCCAACATTCACACATCATTTTCTCACAATACTCAACTAACCGTAAGCTTAAAAACATAGTATAAAGCTTACCACTTTCCTTTCACTTAGCATCCACCATGCATCCACGACTTTGAATGGCTTGCATGTTACCAAACTTCCTCCAATCAAGACAAACTTTGCTACCACAAGACATCTCCCTTAGTCATCAACCCATTTGCAATGATTCATCAAACTAAAAATCAAAATCCTTATCTTTCCTTGCTTGAATCACAAAACCGTGCTCTACACCTCCATCCACACTCCTCGGGTTCTCTTTTGAGTTTTGGAGATTTCTTGATTGCTAGAATGGCATAAGGCTATAAAAATGGAGGAGGAAATCTCATGGTTTTCTCTTAATCTAGTGCAACTCGAGCCTTTTTCTTCCTTTCTCTCTTTTTCTTCGCTATGTTTCTTCCTTTCGGGTGAATTACTTTCAAACTTCTTTTTCTCCCTTTTCTTCTCAATTGACTGGCCCCTCAAGTCTTTCTAAAATCCTTCTCACCTTTCTCTTTGACTCTTGAAACTTAACCTTTATATAGCTACCCATTGGGCCAATCACTTTTCATGCATAAGTTTTTCCTTTATTTTCATTTGGCCACTCTCATAAGCCAATCAAAATTCATGCGTTCTCATTCCTTTTATTTTATATGATCGCCTTGTCATCAATGGTGCTTCATGCACCAATTTCCTCCCTTGTCCATTGGTCCAATATCTATGCTCACCATGCTTTCCCATTTAATCTTCCTTTATTATTGATTCATCCACCACCTTATTCCTCCAATCACCTTTCATGCACCAACTTTATTTTATATTTTATTAAGTCATTCTTCAAAACATTCAAGACACTTGTATCTATGTCTCCCTTTTTCTCATTATGCCACTTAATGCACCAATCTTTTTTCATGCAAACAAGTTTAAGCCTATCATACCTTTTTACTTCACATGATGTGGGCCCCACATATTCCCTACTAACTTTCTCTTTTTTGCATGCTATCATTTGCATATAATAGTGAATTTTACATGCACATTTTATTGTCTTACATAATCTAACTTTCTTTAGTTAGTTAATGTCCACTTAGCTTCAAATATGGTAATTGCACATAAGTCTTCAACTTTTCCTTATTTACCCTTTGTCCCACCAAACTTT
This sequence comes from Theobroma umbraticum, assembly GCF_002168275.2. Taxonomy (NCBI): domain Eukaryota; kingdom Viridiplantae; phylum Streptophyta; class Magnoliopsida; order Malvales; family Malvaceae; genus Theobroma; species Theobroma umbraticum. The sequence continues at coordinate 1,442,872 of NW_018397276.1, forward strand.
CCATTCTTGCAATTTGATCCTTCAATCATTTCCTTTAAATTCCAATTTCCTTCTATCTTTCTTCCCTTACATGTGTACAAATAAAATATCCATTTTGCACTTCACCATAATATTTAAATATATGCTTACCCGTTCATCCTTTGCTTAATAAATGCACGTGGGCCCCGCTTACGTCGTTTTTCTTCAAAATTCATTTTTACTTCTTCTCTCCCACTTAGACTAGTCATATACTTCTTCTCCATGACTAATTTCAATCACAAATAAAATATTAATAGTTTAATATTATTTTATTAATAAAATATTCGACTTGTCTCCTTGGGACCCAAAATGTCTCACTTTATCCAAGTTCACTTCCGAATCACTCTTTTGATCTCGATAATTCATCCTGGATAAAATATTATTATTTAATTATCGTTTCCTCGCGTAAGAAATATTTTATTTTAAAATATTCCTTTCGCCTGTCTTTGCTCTTTCGCACTTAGATTTACTTCCATTAACCCTCCGTCTCGCCGATGAGTTCCTGTTAGTCCCTAAACGAGCATACGGGGTGTTAAACAATTGGCAAAAATGAGCAAGCCTACACTAGGCCCTCTACCCCTAGACTGTGATACAAGGTTTGTCACACTTGCAGCGGTAGTAGGAGTTGGTGGCATTTCCTCTGGATCGAAAGGAGTAGCCACAAGGGTGGACATAGGAGTGGACATCGATGGTCTCGATGATTAAGGTGGCATCAATGGTTGCATAACTGGTGGTGAAGACTAAGGATGTGAAATCAAAGGTTCCATAACTGAATTACCTATGCCACTCAACCATGCTCGAGGGCTAGCAGTAGTCTTATATTTAACCATGACTATGCAAAAATCTATCATCACATTATCGACTAACCATTATCATGAACTGACAATAAATGTAATGCATAATCATTAATATTAAGTACTATCAATAAACCTAAAGTCTAAGATCATTAAAAACATGTTAATAATGGTTAATGTCGAAACAAAATGACATATATAAATAAATCAGCATAAAAAAGTACATCATGTCAACATCTTTGCATTATCTAATTATATAAAAAAACTATCAACCATCAATCATCATCTGAACATGCAAACTCATTTTCATCATTCTCATCTTCAACATCATCGTTTAGGGTATCATCGTCTTTTGCTGCATCTTCCTCTATCTCTTATTCTTCTCTTTCAACTCCTTCATCGTCATCATCTTCCTCATAATGTTCGACCTCAACAAACGTATTAACCTCTTCATAATTCCCACTAACAAGAATTGTATTGTTGTCAAGGTCATTAGAAGGATCATCAAATAGTGTATTGATATTGTCTTCATCTTCTTGATACACCACTTCATTATTCAGAATATCAAATCGACTTTGAGCCTTCATTTTGAACACCGCCCACCAATCACATCGATCTCTTTTGTTTGCTAGGCATGGATTGTAGTAAAACTTGAGTAGCTTGTTCAGCTAAAACAAAAGGCTCATTATTAGTAAGAATTGTGTTGTATTTAATTTCGACAAACCCATGAACAGGATCAACTCTAAGACCTTTTTTGATATCAAACCAATGACATTTGAATAGAATTACTCAATTGTTTACACCAAAGTATTCTAACTTAATGATGTCAACCAATAGACCGTAAAAGTCACGATTGTAATCATTATAGCAACTTCTTTTGATGCAAACACCACTATTCACTGTGGAATGATTTTCTCCAAGTTCCAATTTATGGAAATTGTATCCATTCACATAATAACCTTAACAAGTGACATGCCATATAAACTTACTCAATGCATGGTAATATCTCTTCACAATTCATGCATACATGTAGTTCTACAGGATAGAACTCATCCTCCTCTAGGTATCACCATTTCTTGAATGAACCTAAAGGTCGATCGGGATGGGTGAAAATCGAAAGATGACCAGATGCATCAAAGTCTCTTCCATCATCATTTCACGGGACTTGATTCATTCTTATTGGGATGGTAGGTTCAATGTTCATTGAGCAAAACGTTGATATTTCCTCGATGAGATGTGCTTCACAAATGGATCCTTCCACAAATGCTCAATTATGAATTTTTTTTTTTCAGGAGATGCAAGAACCCAAATATCAGTGTGATTGTTAGATTCTCATATTAACCCTAAAATGATAAGTAAATTACATGTGTGGCTCCCAATTCCTCTCATAAGGATACATCCCTCAATAATAGGCCAATCTTCCAACCCTAGCTTTGTATGCTAAGTGGATCAGTAAATTTTCCATTGAGTCAAAAAACCCAGGGGGGAAAATCTTCCCCAATTTGCATATGGTTTCCACAATTTTTTCTTCCCATGCATTGATATGATCAAGTCGCAATTCAGCATAGATATCACAAAAGAAATGTGAGATCTCAACAATTGCACTCTAAATAGCATAAGGAACCATATCACATAATGCAATTGGGAGCAAACACTGCATGAAAAATGTGACAATCATGACTTTTCATCCCATAAAATTTGCACTCTTGCTCATTCACACAATTTGCAATATTAGAGGAAATTCATCCAATAGTCGTAACTATTTCACCCAAACACACAAAGCTTTCTTTTGCTCCTTAGTCAAAATGTAGGAGGCTTTCGGTTTATATTGATTAACATTATGCATAATTAAATTCAATTTCAATTGCCTACAATACACCTCCAAATCTTGTCGAGCCTTTATATTGTCTTTCATCTTCCTCGAAACATCCATCATCGTGTTGAATATATTATCAAAGATATTACGCTCAATATGCATCACATCTAAGTTATGACGAATGAGATTTGTGCTCCAATATGGTAACTCCCAAAAAATGCTTTTCTTTTGTTGGAATAATAACTTAAAGGATTAATGTGATTGTGTAAAGCATGGATTTCAAAAATTTCTTTTATAAAGGAAGCAAGCAATCCAATTATACAAGAGAAAACACACATCATTATTATTGCAAGTAACATAATCACATCCTTAAAAAAATAAGAATCGATTAAGTAAAAAAAAACCATACATTTATTTTGAGATTCTTTTTTTCGAACACCACTACACCAATGAATGATTTCGCGATCAAACAAGTTTACCACTTATTCTTCAAGAACACCTTCAACTTGAACCTTGAGTGGACAAGGTGTGGAATGCAAGACTACAAGATGGCAACCGATTTCATCTCTCTTTTCTTTGGAAAAGCTTGGAGGAGGAGAAAAGAAATGACAGCTGAAACTTTTTCAAGAAAAAGTATGTTCTTTTATTTTCTTCCAATATCTTCTCTTTTTATTAAAACTCTTGCCTTAAAGGTTTAATCAAAATGAAACACCTCTGAATCAATCTTGATCATCCATTTAGAGTTACGGATGCATAAAACATGCTCCATGATTATCAAAATTAAAATTAAAGAATAAATTATTTAATTCTTTAATTATCATTTAGAGTTCTTGATGAAATAAAACTTCTTATTGAATAATAACTCTTATTTTATTATTATCTATCTTTATTTAAAAAGAATTAATAATAAATAAAAGAGTGATAGTCAAACATGGAGTCTCCGTTTATCAACATGGATTTCTAGATTCTTTTTGCAAGAATCCTTTTAACATTATCTTAATTTAAGACAACTCTTGTCTTTAATTAAGATAAAAATATTTTATCTTGTCTAAATTGAGACAAATATGTTTTCTTGTCTCAATTAAGACAAACAATATTAGACAAACATATTTTCTTATCAAAATTAAGACCAAACATGTTTGATTGTCTAAATTAAGACAAACATATTAAAGTTGTTATTTTTATACATAATTTAATTAATCAAATTAAAACATACATTCCAACTTAAACAAGTTGAATTCTATGAAGCAAAGTGGAGAATCTATTTGGACATAGATATTCCAAGCTCCAGTAAACTTAGAATTATTCTTAATCTCATTAAAAATAATTCAAGCTTATTAACCATGAAATCACTCCACCATAGATTCATGGTTGCACTCTTGGATTAACTATAATTACAAGAAACAATTTAATACTTGATATTAATTATTAGTTGTCCAATTGCAAACCTTATACTATGAACCCTCATAACCATCCAATGACAAAAAGTGAAATTACCGTTTTACCTTCTATGCCAATTCTGTCCCTTAGTCTCAAATTTCATCCAATAAGTGATTCAATACTCTAGATCTAATCTTTTTACTCAAGATGTGATGAATAGCTAATTCATCAATCCACCAGGCCCAAATTAATCACCAATCTTCCTATAATCGCTAAAAGTGATGTTAATGCTATAAACTACATTATCTGGATATATGTTTCCAGATGTTCATCTTGATTATAATCACAAAATATAGAGTATATATCAATGCTTTATGATGATCATGCTTATGGTAAATCAAAGACTATAAAGAGATTAAACACAAGTCCACTATCCGTCAGGATTTCGGTTCTACTATAAACAATTGCATAAGTGAAAGATCAAGATTTAAGCAACGGTAAAACTTAAATTTGATTCTCACATGATTCTAGTTAATGTTATAATGTCAAAACTCGAAGTCAACCATTTCGATGATTTGAGACTCATCATTCCTTTGAAATGAATCACATTCGTTTCGTTAAAAGTAATTTGGACACTACAGCCTTAACACAATAAAGTGACCAACTTTATTATATGGCTATGAATAATTTTTAGAGTCAATTAAAATACATATCTCCTATGTATGACTCTTCATATAAATATATTTTAATATCTCAATAGAACTATGGTACCTTAATAAGTAGATAATGAATGCTTATGAAAACAAACTATTTGTCTTATTATCAAAACGTATTTTCATTACAAATAAATTTAATGACCTTAAGCATGAGAACATACTTTCTTTTCAGGGCACCATATTCTCAAAATTCCTAACAACTTCATCCAATTATGGGTTTGCCCAAAACCTAGTAGCTTATGGTCATTGATAACTCTATGATATGGAGCTTCTTGGGCTTAATTTTGATAGTAATTTAGCTTAGTTCTTGTGGTAATGCATAAAAATTAGTAGGTTTTATTTAAACTATTTTGAATTGTTAATTTAGGTTAGTCAATCTAATTTTAGTTAATTTTATGCTTAACTTGATGTTAATATGATTAAGATAGGTTGTTATTGATTTAGTTGTGCTTTTTTTTAAGGTGTTTAATGAAGGAAGAATTTTAATGGAAGAAGGAAAGCAATTTCAAGGTGCAAACTTCCATTGCACATGTGTCGATATTTTGACCATAACTCTCCCTACATAACTCCAAGTAAGACCATTCGAAAGCTAAGAGAAAACTATACAACTTTTATGTTTGCTACATCACCCAGTTAGGTCAGAAAAATGGTCAAAAATAATGTCAAAGTTGAACCATTGTAGTAGTCCTAGAGCAATTATGATTTCTGCTAATTAATGGGTCAAGGCTGCGGCTCATGTTGTTTGATATGGAAATCCTAGTTGGAATTGATTCCTTTCTTCACCCAACTAGGCTTAAATTTAAAACCCTATAAAAACAACCTTTTGAAAGACTTTTAGAAGGAGAAAACACAAGATTGACAGTTGAGAATCAAGTCACAAAGTCATTGAAGTTGAGAAGAATTTGAAGGATTCAAGAACATATGGAAGATCAAGATTATAATTCTTGGGCTCTATCATCTTTTTGTTATTCTCTTATTTACTTAGTTTGATTTGAGTATGTAAACCTTATTTGATGATGATGTGTGACTTGATAGGAAACTAATTTATTTATCTAAGATAATGATTAAACTTAAGGCATAGTCTGATTTATTTATCTCTCTTTTGCTTATGTTTGATGGATTTAAGTTGTTTATTCTATGTTGTTTTTAATGCTTCTAGTTGATTGGCAACCAGTTAAATTGAATTGGAAATCTAAGTTAAACCTTGACAAAGGAGATTTAGGTAGACCTTGAATAGAATAGCATAAGATCAAATACACTTAGTTGATTAGATAGTTTGGTTTGCATATAGCATTGACATACACCTATACACCATCCGTAGCTAGAATTAGAGCGCGAACTTAATGAATCATTCTGTAATTTAATTTGCATAGACATATAGCAAATTAATTAGAAGAGATATTTCTATAAGAAACTCGACAAAGACTTATAAATAATTTAGGACTCTAGGTTAGCAACTTAATACATTAAACTAAGTTAAGACAGAGAAACAATAATCAGATGAAGTATTGAGGGACATCATAATCTTAGGTCTAAAAGTCAATCAAATCTAAAAAAGTTATTTTGCTAAGTAAATTTAGATTAGCTTTGGCTTGTAAGTTTGATTTTACTTTGCTTTTCAATTTTAGTGTTGGATAAAATTAAGGTGTGTAATTTTAGTAATTAATAGTAAGAATTAATTCAATTCCCAATGGGATCATGATAACTCTATTATATAAAGTTATTTTGACACATTTTGGGGGCTTAAGTAGTTAGAGCTTTGAGATTTTAGTTTCGAATTGTAGCATTTTAGGTGTTTTTCTAGTTTAAGTTTGATTACATGTTGAGTAGTTAATTTAAGTTATTTTAGTTAAATTTTATGTTATTTTGTTTTCAATTACTTTAAGAGTAGTATTGGTAAGTTCTCTTATTGCTTTTGTAAGAAGTATAATGAAAAAGGCCCATTTGATGAAAATCTATGCAAGTATGGTGATAACTTCATTCATATATGTTGTAGTATTTTTACCATATCTCTGTCTACAGAACTCCAAGTGAAGTGATCTTTCAACCACTAGACTTCGAAGAGGAAGGACCACAACCTTTATCTTTACCACTTTACCCATTTTGGATTGGATCATGGTCAAAATATTTATTGAAGTTGGAGAACTATAGCAGTATCCATGAACTGAACATGATGTAGTATTTGGATCATATTGTTCAATCCAATAGTCCAATTGATATGATTCTTAATCCATTGGAAAGTTAAGAGATATGGCTACAAATTTTATGGTTCTTACTTATCCCAGTTCAGAGCAGATCAAGGTGAAAATCATATTCAAATTTGATAAACTGTCACAGTACTAGTAGAACAAGGTTGCAGCGTTGGTGAAAAGAAGCTCAAAATACAATTTTCCCAAGAGCTCAACGCTTACTATAGCAAAAATCCAGTGCAACGGTGCCCAAAATTCAAGGCCGCAGCACTAAGCGATTTTCCAAAAATAAAAAAATTAACAAAATTTTGGAAATTAGGTTACTTTGAGCCCATTTAAGGGACCTTTTCCAGAGGTTTAAAAAGGGAGCTAGCAACCAACTATTCTGGAGATTTGGAGTCAAGAACAAAGCAAGAAAACAAGAGAGTTTGAGAGAGAGCTGATATTGCAAAGCTTCAACACTTAGTTTCTTTCTCTACTTATGTGTTCCTTTTATTTTCTTTGACTTGGATTCATGGCTAAATTTCTTTAGACGTTGTTTTTATTATTTATTATGAGCTAAATTATCTTTCTAGGATTGTGGTGGATTTCAACATGTAGTTTGAATATTAGTTTCTCTTTTATTTATCACGAATGGGTGTAGTTTTGCTTATTCAAATCTGTTCTTAATGTCTTTGATTGCTTAGCCAACAATTAACTAATTTGTGCATATAATTGAGACTTGGCATAGAGATTTTAGATTGGACAAAGGTTTGAATAGTATATGTTCACATCACTTAGGTGATCTGATTCGCAATTCGGGTAGACATACGCCAATTGTCATACATAGCCACATCAGGACACTTGCTTAATGAACTTAATTTAATTGATTCCTATAGATATATAGTGAACTAATTAAGTTAGGTATTTGCACAAGCAACTAGACAGAGACTTGTTCATAACTTTAGATTCTAGGTTAGTAAAGCCACCTAGGAAAGATAAAAAACAAGAAAAGCTGGTATCAGATGAAATGTTGAATGAACCCATGATCCTAGGTCTTTAATATATTACTTTTCTCAACTTATTTAATTTCTTAGCTTATTTAGTGTTGATTTTTAATTGTTTCTAATTAGTTTTTCTTCAATTTTCAAATTACTTAGATACGATTATTCTTTTTATATAATTTTAGTACTTAGTGAAACTTTAGAAACAAATCTCCATGGGAACACTACTTTCATTCATCACTATATTATTTGTTCGATATGTGTACTTGTGTGTACAAAATAGACAACAAGTTTTTGGCACCTTTGCCTAGGATTGTGTTTTCTTTCTTATTTACTAATATTAAAATTGTATAGATTAGTCTTAATTTAAGTTTATTTTTGTTTTTCAGCTGTGTCAGTAGTTGTATGAGAAGAGCAAACAGCTTGGAGACTATCCCGTGTGATCCAAAAATTAAGAGAACATTTCGTAGGCTTTGACGAGAAAATCAACAAGGTGTTGCTTCAATAAACACAATGGCTGATCAACAGGGTGGACAGCAAATCCAAGAGTGCGTTGTAGCTAGCAATCGTTACTTAAGGGATTATGTTGTTCCTTTGGTACAAGGAATTCCATCAAGCATTTGAAGGCCAGCTATTCAAGCAAACAATTTTGAAATCAAGCCAACTATCATCACCATGATTTAAACATCGGTTCAATTTGTGGGTGTTCCAACTGATGATCCTAATGGCCAAATAGCAAACTTCTTAGAGATTTGTGGCACGTTCAAGCACAAATATGTCATAGATGATGCAATTTGGTTGAGGCTTTTTCCCTTTTCCTTGAGGAATTAAGCTAAGGCATGGCTAAATGCACTCCTTACTAGCTTTATAAAAACATGGGATAATCTTGCTCAAAAATTTCTTTCCAAATTCTTCCCTCTAACTAAGATAGCAAAAATGTGAAATGACATCACATCATACATGCAACAAGATTGAGAATCATTATATGAAGCCTAGGAAAGATGTAAAGAATTGCTCAAGCGTTGTCCCCATCATGGGCTCCCAAAATGGCTTCAAGTGAAAACTTTTTATAATGGTTTGAGTGAGCATGTTCGAACTACCATTGACGCTGCTATGAGAGGAGCTTTAATGGCTAAATCAATTGATGATGCATGTGATTTGTTGGACGAGATGGTTACAAACAACTACCAATGGCCAACGGAGCAAGCAATGCATAGGAGAGTAGTTGGAGTTTATGATGTTGATGCTATGACAACATTATCCGCTTATGTAGCAACTTTAACTAAACCTCTTGAATCTTTTGGTACTAATAGTTTGTAAAGTCCTTTCGTAGCTTGCGTGTTATGTGGAGATAATCATGGAAGTCATCAGTCTCAAAGCTCAATAGAGGTAGTGCAATTTATGGGTAATATAGAGTAGAATAACTCATACTCCAACACCTACAACCCAAGGTGGAGGAATCATCCCAATTTCTCTTGGGCTAATAATCAAGGTTCATCCTCAACTCCAAGGCCAAATGCACCTCTAGCATTTCACCAACAAGCGAGCGAACCTATTTCAGAAAAGAAGCCAACTGTGGAAGATATGCTAATGCAGAACATGACACCAAATGATAACATTATAAAAAGTCAAATAGCTCTCATTCAGAGTTAAGCAGCATCAATTCGAACCTTGAGACTCAGGTTGGTCAACTTGCCAATTTTTTAAACAACTAACCTCAAGGAACATTACCTAGTGATATAGAGTTGACTCTAAGGAAAGAAGGTAAGGAACAAGTTATGGCAATCACCTTGAGAAGTGGAACAAAGGCTGAACATAGTGTTAGGCAAGCTAATTTTCAAGATGAGCCTATTGAGAATAAAATGATGATTGAGATAGTTGAAAAGCAAAGTCAACAGAAGGAAGCAAAGGTAACTTTACCACCACCACCTTTTCTACAATGCCTTCAAAAAAAAAAGCTTGATAAGCACTCCAAAAAATTTCTTGAAATATTTAAAAAGCTTCACATTAACATTCATTTTGCAAAAGCTTTAGAGCAAATGCCATCGTATGTGAAGTTTCTGAAAGACATACAGACAAATAAGAGGAAATTGGAGGACTTTGAGACAATTACACTTACTGAGGAGTGTAATGCAATAATCCAAAATAAGCTTCCACCAAAGCTTAAAGACCCAATGATTTTTTCTATCCCTTGCTCAATTGGTAATTTTAATTTTTCAAAAGCTTTGTGTGATTTTGGTGATGTTTTCTCAATTATGCCTTTGTTTGTTGCTTGGAGAATTGGACTAAAAGAGATTCAACCCACTAAAGAAATCTTTCAACTAGCTAACAGAATAATAAGGCACCCCTATGGGGTGATAGAGGATGTCTTGTTTAAAGTTGGGAAACTGTTCATTCCAGTAGACGTCATAGTACTGGAGATGGAAGAAGATCAAGAGGTTCTAATCATTCTAGGATGTCCATTCTTAGCCACTGTAGGTTCACTAATAGATATAAGGAAAGGCAAAATAACTTTCAAAGTTGGAGAGGAAATAGTTGAATTTACTATTTTAAATGCAGCTAAGAGTCATTCAACCATAGCTCACTGCTATAGAATGGAGTTAGCTAATAAAGATCAAGGTAATCCTACTCCACCACTTACAAGTATGCAAGCATCAATTCTTGAATCAGAGCCACCACCACCACAACTTAAAACTAAACAGTGTTATAATGGGCATGATCCGCTACCTTTAGTTAATCTTGATTTTAATGTGGGATAACAAGTGTTACCAACCAAATCAGTCAAGCTCCTTCCATGGAAATAAAAATCAAAGTGGTCAGGTCCTTATAAAGTGATTAAGGTCTATTCGTGTGGTGCAATAGATATTTGTAGTGAAGCTACTGGAACATTCAGAGTGAATGGGCAACATCTCCAGCATTACTTAAGAGGTGAATTGGATCGCCAAATATCATTAAGTACTTTCATAGACAACAAAAAGGGGGTATCATAGTCAAGCCAGTGACTATAAAGAAGCGCTTCTTAGGAGGCAACCCAAGCTATATTTTTTTAAGTTTAGTTGTTATTTTAGTTAGTTTTTGTTTTGCTATTTAAATAAGTAGTTCTAACCTTTACCTAGCTTATTTGTTGAGTCTGCAGGTTTGGAAAGCATAAAGATAAGAAGGACAAAAATTAGAGCTTTCAATGCATTGTTACTATTGATAGAGGAGTTTCTTTTCCTTATTCTTTTTAGTTTTTCACATTGAGGACAATGTGTAATTTCAGTTTATGGGAGTGTTTTATTGTCATTAGTGTTAGTGATAGTTTAGGTTAATTTACTTTCGTTAAATTTTTTTTATGGAGGTGCATTTGCATTTGAACTTGATTTAATTGTGTTAGTTTCGTTTAATTTACCTATCCAAT
>NW_018397276.1:1454177-1472772 GCF_002168275.2 Theobroma umbraticum
CAGTTATATTCCTATCTTGATTCTTCGAAACATGTGAATATTGTTTGAGTGTTATGGAAATTCTCATGCTAAGCTTTATTGTTAGGTTGAAATTTTTACATTTTGAGTACTATGTCTTTTGCATAGATTTATTGTATATATTTAAAAAAGGTTTCTGTGAATGCAAATTTTTAAATTATGTATTAAGCTCTAGAATTTGTTTGATTCTTTCTCAAGGCGAAATACTAGGCTATACTTAGTTAAGGAGATGATTTAGCCATTTTTAGACCAATTGGGCCTTTTGTAGCCTTCTTTTACATAAATTGTCCTTAGTTTTCCCTTTTGAGCCTAATGATATTTTTTCTTTGTTTCAACACTAATTTTTAGCCTAGACCCTTATATTAATATTTTCAATAATTCTTGCATACCTCATTCCTACGTGCATAAGTCAATTTAGAATGTGTTATGAGCCATATTGTGAAAGAGGTAGTCAAAATGAAAAAAAAAATGATGGAAAGTTAAAAAATATGTTGTATTCATCTCACTACCCAATAAAAGAAATAAGTTTAGGGGTGTGAAATTGAGAAAAAGAAAAAAGGAAAGAAAGAATGAAGCGTTGAACAAAAGAAAAACGTTGATGGAAAAGGGTATACTAGATGAAGAAAAATAAAGCTCTGAATAGGTTCTAGATTCACTATGTGCTTAGGGTGATTTGAGCTATACATTATCCCATATCCAACCTTAACCTTAGCCATATATTACAAGCTAATTAAAGTCCTATTGATCTTTAATATAGGGTTAGCCTACATTAGTGGAGAGAAAAATCAAAAACAAACTTATGGAGTTAATTACTAATTTAAATTTTACCTGAATATAAACTTATTCGGATTGTACAATGTTCTAGGTGAAAAGATTATACACACACACACGGAATTTCACTTATTGATGAGTTTGCATTTGGAGTGAAACATGAACTTGAATAATATTTGTATGTTGCCTAGAATTATGAATATGGATTAACTTTTGAGGATATTAAAGGTGATTGATGAAACGGTGCAATTGAATTTTAGTTAAATGTTTTCATGATTAAGTTATTGCTAGTTGTTTTATGTTTCGCTCGATGACTGGCAAAATCTTAAGTGTAGGGGTGTGATAACTCTATTATATAGACTTATTTTGACACAATTTAGGGGCTTAAGTAGTTAGATCTCTGAGATTTTAGGTTCAAATCGTAGCATTTTAGATGTTTTTCTAGTTTAAGTTTGATTACATGTTGAGTAGTTAATTTAAGTTATTTTAGTTAAATTTTAAGTTATTTTGTTTAAATTACTTTAAGAGTAGTATTGGTAAGTTCTCTTATTACTTTTGTAGGAAGTTTAATGAAAAGACTCATTTGATGAAAATTTGTGCAAGTATGATGATAGCTTTATTCATTTACATTGTTGTATTTTGGCCATATCTCTGTCTACAGTACTCCAAATAAGTGATCTTTTAACCACTAGACTTCTAAGAGAAAGGGCTACAACTTTTATTTTACCACTTCACCTAGTTCAGATTGAATTATGGTCAAAATATTTGTCTAAGTCAGAACACTGCAGTAGAATGCATGGACCTAACATGATGCAGTATTTGGAGCATATCTTTCAATCCAGAAGTCCAATTGACATGATTCTTAATCTATTCAAAAGTTACAAGATAAAACTATAACTTTTATGTTTTTCACTTTTCCTATTTTGGAGCAGATCAGAGTAAAAATTACATTCAAAGTTGATAGACTGCCACAACACTAGGAGAACAAGGCTGCAGTGCTAGTGAAAGGAAGCTCAAAATACAATTTTCCTGAGCTCAGTGCTGCGGACGTAGTGCTGCAGTACTACTGTAGCAAAAACCAGTGCCACGGTGCCAGGAAATCAAGGCTGCAGTGCTAGGCGATTTTCCAAAAATAAAACAATTGATGAAATTTTGGAAATTAGGTTACTTTAAGCCTATTTAAGGGACCTTTTTCAGAGGTTTAAAGGGGAGCTAGCAACCAACTATTCCAAAGATTTGGAGCCAAGAACAAAGCAAGAAAACAAGAGAGTTTGAGAGAGAATTGAGATTGCAAAGCTTCAACACTTAGTTTCTTTCTCTACTTTTGTGTTTCTTTTATTTTCTTTGACTTGGATTCATGGCTAAATTTCTTTGGATGTTGTTTTTATTTTTTATTATGAGCTAAATTATCTTTCTAGGATTGTGGTGGATTTCAACATGTAGTTTGAATATTAGTTTCTCTTTTATTTATCACGAATGGGTGTAGTTTTGCTTATTCAAATCTGCTATTAATGCTTTTGATTGCTTGGCCAACAATTAACTAATTAATGAATCTAATTGAGACTTGACAGAGAGATTTTAGATTGGACTAAGGTTTGAATAGTATATGTTCCCGTCACTTAGGTGATCTGATTCGTGATTTGGATAAACATATGCCAATTGCCACACATAGCCACATTAGGACACTTGCTTAATGAACTTAAATTAATTGATTCCTATAGACATCTAGTGAACTAATTAAGTTAGGTATTTTTACAAATAGCTTGATGAAGACTTATCCATAGCTTTGGATTCTAGGTTAGTAAAGCCACCCAAGAAAGATAAATAACAAGAAAAGCTAGTATCAGATGAAATGTAAAATGAATCCATAATCCTAGGGCTTTAATATACTACTTTTCTCAACTTATTTAGTTTGTTAGCTTATTGAGTATCGATTTTTAATTGTTTTTAATTAGGTTTTCTTCAATTTTTGAATTACTTAAATAAGATTTTTTTATACAATTTTAGTACTTAGTGAAACTTTAGAAACAAATCTCCATGGGAATGATACTCTACTTCATCACTATATTATTTCTTCGATACGTATACTTGCGTATGCAAAATAGACAACAGATCGACACTCCACTAACCATTATATTATTTTTGCAATACATATACTTGCGTGGGTAGTAAATTGAACAACATGTTTTTGGCGTCGTTGTCCAGGAATTGATTTTAATTCTTTTTTGTTAATATTAATACCAAGCATTCCTAATCTTACTTCAGATTGTTCTTTTATTTTTCTTTGTTTTTAGGTTCTTTTGGTTGGGGTGATGAATTATTATAATTATCAATGGCCATCTGAACAATTTGAGCCTAGGAGGGTTGCTAGTGATTATGAATTCGCTATCAGTGTTTTGACTGCCCAAGTAGATGTTTCGTCTTAGAAAATTGACACTTAGGGTGTTAATGTATTTCAAAGAGCTTTTGTGACATGCAAAGTTTGTGGAGATAGGTATTCAAGTAATTGTTGTCCAGCCTATTATGAATCAATGCAATTTGATGGAAGCTTTAATGGGCAGCAAAATAATTTATACTCCAATAGTTACAAGTTAGGATGGAATCACTAAAATTTTTCATGGAGTAATTGTTAGCGTCTTACATATTCATCATAGCCTATTTTCCTTAATGGTTTTTAGTCACAAGTTAGTGCTCCTATGCTAGAGAAAAAGCCTTTAATAGAGGATATGTTCATGCAATTCATAACAAAGATTGATGCCACCATTCAAAGTTAAGCAGAATCAATCTAAATTCTTGAGATACAAATGGGTCAATTAGCTAGTGCCATCAATAATAGACCTCAAGATGATGGAGATAAAGTAGATCAAGGAAATACCTTTAGCAATCAAGTTCAAGATGAAGAAATTAGGCAAGAGGAGGAAGTATCTACACCACCATAAGTCAGGCCACATGTGCCTCTCATTCCTTTTTTGGATATAGTTGATGAGTTATCTAAGGAGGCTGTTGATATGGAAAGTCCAAAGAAACTCCTTGAAGCTTGTTTGGTTCAAAATGCAACAACAAAGGACTAAAATGAAGAACTTTCAAATGTTACACACTCTTTGAAGGCTATACCAAAAGTGCATTATTAAAGATCTCAATTTGAGAAGTTGGGTAAAAAGTCATCCTATTCCACTACGTTGGGTTAAACAAGCACCAAATCTTGAGTTAACACCACTACAACCTCAACTTAGGAGGAGGCTACTTTCACATCTCAGACTTTTTCCATGTAAACTCAAACCTTTGTAAAGGGTGAAAGAGGACCTCAACCAAAGTCAAGCTATTGACTATAAAGAAACGCTTCTTGGGAGGCGACCCAAGATTTCGAAACTCTTATTTTTCTTCCTTTTCAGCTATTTTTATTTTATTTTATTTATTTTTCTACATTAATCTCTATTTTTTTTCTTTTTGTAGTTAAAAAAAATCCTCTTACAAGTAACAATGAGGAAGATGATGATAAAGAAAGTGAGGAGGATTAAAGCTTCTCCAAATTCATCCAACTATCATGGGAGCATTCTTTACCTTTCCTTTATTTTTTCTAACATTAAGGACAATGTTTAGTTTAAATTTGGTGGGTTAAATTTATTTTTCTAGTGGTAAATTTTTGTGGAAGTTTTATATTTAATTTTATTTGCATGTTTATTTAGATTTTTAAATAATTAGGATTAGTTGGTAATTTAATTTAGTACTTGCTTAAATTTTAGGAATCTAGAGTAAAGTTGTGTCAATTATTTCAATAATTTCCCTATCCAATGATGATAACTAGTTGTCTTAACTTTTTAGCTTTTGGTTAATAAGGTTTTTGTTTGGATTCATCCTAAATTCTTTTGTTGAGTATCATTGTTAGAATGTGATTTTCACAATTTTGAGCCCTATATCGTTTACTTTGAATTATTCTAAACATGTAAAACAGGTTTATACTAATGTGGATTTTATATTATGCCATGAATTCTAGAATTTGCTTGATTCTCTCTTGAGGCAAAATTCTAGGCAATATTTAGTTAGTGGGGTGATTTTTAATATCCTAACCTTTTTCTTTTTTTTTCCTGTTTTTTCATAACATCACCTTTCCACTTTTTTCAACATTTAGCTAAATCTATATTTCCTAAAACAATATACATGCTTAGAAGTGAGAGTTGCAAAATTGAAAATTTTATTTTAAGGTTAAGCTTATTATTATATAGTTAAACAAAGAAAATGAAAATTGACCTAAACGAGGTATACTAGGGATAAAGATTTAACATAGTTGGCTTTTTAAGCTTGAATGGACCAAAGTTGGCCTAAATCATGTCCCTAACTACATATTGCCTAGGATTTTTCCTCAAGAGAGAATCAAGCAAATTATAGAATTCATGACATAATCTAAAATTCATATTAGTATAAAAAAAATACAAAGAAAATAAGTTTGGAGGTGTGAAATTGTGAAAAAAAATGTGTTGAATAAAAGAAAAGTTCAAATGTGGAAGAAAAAGTGTACTAAGAGAAGGAGAATAAAGCTCTATATGTAGGTCCAGAATAATTATGTGCTTAGGGTAATTTGAGCCACATTATTATCCTTTATCCTACCTGGACCCTAGCTGTACATTAAAAACTTTGTAAAGTCCTATTGATCCCTAGCTTGCTGTTAGTCTATATTAGTAGAGAGAGAGCTAAAAAGTAAACCTATGGAATTCTAGAACTAATTTGAAATTTGTGGTGGTATCAACACATCTGGATGTTATGATATTTTTAGTAACAGACTTCGAGCACACACAGAAATCCATTCGAAAACATGCTTGCATTGGAATTGAAACATGAATTTGAATGACGCATATATTTTTCCTTAAGTTAATGATTGAGTTGGTGCACTGTCTCTAGTAGTAGTAGTAGTAGTAGTAGTAGTAGTAGTAATAGTGGTAACTATATTTGTTTTGTTTTCATCATTTGAATTTATTTTGATAAGTTAGTTTCTTTTCCATGTTTTGCTCGAGGACTAGCAAAATATTAAGTTCAAGGATGTGATAACTCTATTATATAAAGTTATTTGGGCTTGATTTTGCTAGTAATTTACATTAGTTCTTGTGATAATGCATAAAAATTAGTAAGTTTTATTTAAATTATTTTAAATTAGTTAATTTAGGTGAGTCAATCTAATTTTAGCTAATTTTATGCTTAATTTGTGTTAATGTGATTAAGATAACTTGTTATTGATTTAATTGTGCTTTTTTTTAGGTGTTTAATGGAGAAAGAATTTTAATGGAAGAAGGAGAATTTCAAGGTGTAGATTTTCATTGCATATGTTTTAGTATTTCAATTATAACTCTCTCTACAAAACTCCCAATGAAATGATTCTTATACCACTGGAAAGTTAAGAGAAAAATTTACAACTTTTATGTCTTACTAATTTTTCTAGTTCAGCTTGGAAGATGATCAAATATTATGTTGAAGTTGAAGCACTGTAGCAGTCCTAGAGCTATTACGATTTCTGCTAATTAATGGGTCGATTTCGCAACCCATGTAATCTGATATCGAAATCCTAGTTGGAATTGACTCCTTTCTTCACCCAACATCGCCTAACTTTAAAACCCCACAAAAACAACCTTTCAAAAGACTTTTAGAAGAAAAAAACACCAGATTGACAGTTGAGAATCAAGCTGTAAAGCCATTAAAGTTGAGAAGAATTTGAAGGATTTAAGAAGATTTGGAAGATCAAGATTATAATTCTTAGGTTTTATCATCTTTTTGTCGTTCTCTTATTTCTTAGTTTGATTTGAATGTTTAATCCTTATTTGATGATGATGTGTGACTTAATGGAGAACTAATTTATTTATGTAAGATTATGATTGAACTCGATACATAGCCTGATTTATTTATCTCTTTTTTGCCTATACTTGATGGATTTAAGTTGTTTATTCTATTTTGTTCTTAATGCTTCTTGTTCAATGGCCACCAATTATATTGTATTGGAAATCTAAGTTAAACATTGACAATGGAGATTTAAGTCAACCTTGAATAGAATAGCATATGATAAAATACACTCAGTTGATTAGGTGGTTTGATTTGCATATAAGGTAGACATACAGCATATACCATACGTTGCCAGGATTAGAGCACGAACATAATGAATTTTTCTTTAATTTAATTTGCATAGATATATAGTAAATTAATTAAGAGAGATATTTTTATGAGAAACTCAATAAAAACTTGTAAATTATTTAGGACTCTAGGTTAGCAACTTAATCCATTAAACTAAGTTAAGAAAGAGAGACAATAATTAGATGAAATATTAAGGGACATCATAATGTTAGGTCTAAAAGTCAATCAAATCTCAAAAAGTAATGTTGCTGAGCAAATTTAGATTAGTTTTAGTTTTTAAGTTTGATTTTATTTTGCTTTTTAATTTTAGTGTTAGGATAAAATTGGGGTATGTAATTTTAATAATTTATTTTAAGAATTAATTCAATTCCCTATGGGATCGACATTTTATTCATCATTATATTATCTTTGCGATACATTTACTTGCGTGGTTAGTAAATTGAACAATTATCACCAACCTTTACTCCACATGTGATATTAGGAATTGCATCCAATTTTTCCAAAATCTCAGCACTGGATAAACGAGGAATTAGAGGATCCATTTCAACACGTTTTTTAAATTTATCTCTTCGGTGACAAAATGGATGATCCATTGGCAAGAATTGTCTATGGCAATCAAAGAAACAAGGCCTTTTCCCTTATTACAAGATGAAACTCTTCTAATGCTCCATGCAATACGAATATGAAAAATGTCCATTAGTGCTCCACCCAAGCAACATAACATATGTAGGGAAGTCATTAGTGGTCCATAAGAGTGTTGCTCATAGAACAAAATTTTGTTTCGTAAAGGCATCGTAATGACAACAACTTCGTCCCACAGAATTTTATCTATCAATGATCATAGGAAAACATCTATATTTTATTTAAGACTTCTACTCTACGGGATGACCATATTCAGAAAACTATATGGTTGCTTCATGCATAGCCATAGAGGTAAGTTATAAATAGTGAGCATTACCAACCAAATAGAGTACGGTTTGGTTGCCGCACCAAGTGGATTGAAACCATCAAAACATAAACTGAGTCTAACGTTGCAAGGCTTTATTGTAAAAGATGGATGAGTCTAATTAAAGTGTTGCCAAGCCTCACCATCAACAAGATGTCTAAGCACTCCATCGTTACAGTGGTGAATAGTATGCCATGTCATCTATTCAGCAATTTTTCTAAACATATAAAGTCTCTGTAATCTAGGAATGAGTGGCAAATATTGCAGAATCTTATAAGGAATTTTCTTTACCTTTCCTCCTTTTGATTTATTCGGTTTATACCGAGGATGACCACAGCATGAACAATAAGACAACTCAGAATATTTATCATAAAACAACATGTAATTATTCTTACATGAATGAATTTTCAGATAATTGAGCCCAAGCTCCTTTAGTTGTCTTCATTTTATAGAAATTATTTGGTAATGCTTCATCCAATGGCAACATCTCTTTCACTAGATGCATCACATGACTAAAGCATTTCTCACTTATGTTAAACTCTAACTTCAAAGTCAATAATTGGGACATAGCTGGTAGTTTTGTGTGCTTGGTGCATCCAAACCATAAAGCTGAATTAGCATCATTTAACAATGAAAAGAACATTGTAGTTTCCGGATTTGGATCTTCATGAATATCCCCTTCATTTTCGTTCCTAACATTGCATTGAATATCTGGACGTAAAGCATCCATAACTATTTTAGCATATGGGTTTTCTACTCTAACACCATATACTACTTCTTTGACATGATCATGAACAAAATGTTCTGATGATTGTCTGACATGGAATGATTCACCATGTAAATCCCATATTGTGTACGCACCGGTAAAATTCTTACAAAATAAATGCTCCCGAACCTTATCAACTATTAAGAACTTTCTATTCATGCACCGGGAGCAAGGGCATATAATCTTATTTGCACTTACATATCAAGATTGATCAAATGCAAATGAAATAAATTCTTCAATGCCATTCACAAATTCTATCCTAAGAAATCTACTTGAATCCACTCAGGAATACATCCAACTCCTATCTTGTTCCATTCTGAAAATTGTAATGAAAGAATGATGTCGTACGTTTTAAGATAATAAAAAACTAATTATTAATTAATTACTAGAATTATTAATCTAATCAAAAGAATTTAGTCACATTCATTATATTTTCATTATATTTAGACATGTATATAATTTTTTTAGTATAAATCAATAACAATTAAGCATATATAATGCATCAAATTTATCATTAATATTTTTTAAAAAAATTTCAAATTTATCATTATATATAATTTATAACCCTATATATATATATAATCCATATTTCTCTAAATCATTAAAAATTATGCATATGTAGGACATCAAATTTTTTATTAATATTTTTCCATTCATAATTGTTGTTATTGTACAACAATTAAAAAAATTTTATAAATAGTGCATCACATTTATCATTATTATTCTTTTGTAAAAATTTCAAATTTATCATTACATAAGTTATATATATATATAATTTTTAATTGTAAATTATTATAAATTACGCATAAATAGTACATCAAATTTATCATTATATGTACACTATTACATAATTATTTTAGCTATAATTTTTTGTATTGTACATCAATAAAAATTTTGTATATATAGTACATCAAATTAATTTATCATTATTTTAATAAATTTTCAAATTTTAATTATATATAAGTTATATACCTATATAGATCTAATTTTGTTCTTGTAAATCTTAAAAAATTATGTTTATATAGTACATGAAATTTGTAATGAAATTAAAATTTTTTTATTAGTTAAATTTAATTGAAATTATTATATTATAATACTTCTCGCGAAATAAATGTAACTAAATTCTTTTAGTTAGAATTATGTATATCTAACCAATACCTGTCATAAAAAATTTCAGACATTGGTAGCATACGTGAGTTAGGGTTAATACTAGGCAAATCTATATATATAATTTATTATTATTATCTACATACACTAATTTGATGAGCTAAAATTCCAATATTAACTTTGAATTAAATTCAATGGAAAACAGCAATAGCAATCTGCACACTTCATAGTCAATTAACAAGCAACTCCATCCAAAAAACCAATGGTTTCACATAACAACAAAGAACCAGCCACCACAATCCAAAAAATCATATCAACATTTTACAGCTCCTATACAATAACCAAACACAATAATCAAGCAAAGCTTTTAATCAATAAACAAGAAAAAAAAATCTTCAACTCAATTTAGCAACGCAATCCCCTACACTCCACAATCAATTAACAAGCAACTCCGATTCATCCAACTTATTTGCTAAAATATGTTCACATAGCAATAAAAAAAAACAATATACCCAATCCAAAAAATAAAGGGTAAAATTAGCAACAAGAATAATAAAAAAACTGAAAAAATAAAAAAACTTATCTTACTTGTCCCGATAAGGGAAGGGGAAATTAGCAGGGACGGGTGGGGGTGGTCAGCATTGGATTCAACTTCGAACGGGGGAAAGGGGTAGTCGACTGGCACAAAATTCAAGCCTAAAGAAGGGTTAGGGTGGTCAATCACCTCTACACGTCAGTTGACACTAGCGAACAGGGGAAAAGGCTCTCAGTAATGATGGAAGAGGGATGGGGGTCATCAGCTTAGAAGAACCCGATAGGACTTGGGTCGACGATGGAGAGTGTCCGTCTAGGGGAGGAAGCTGTCCATCGACATTAGAGAGGGACGGCTAGGGTTGGTCAACAAGGGAGAGGCAGATTTAGGGGAAGAGAAGAGGAGAAAGAAAATTGCCTAAAAAAGATAACCTTGAGGAATTTATTTAGAATTACTGATGAAAATTTTTGTCAGTAATTCTAATCATCAAGAAATTCATCGGCAAACTTTAAAAAGGGAACAATGATTACACCAACTAAAATTTCATCGGTAATTTTGTCGTTATAATCATACTTCTATCGACAAAATTTTCATCGGTAAAATCTGTCAGTATGGGCATTGCCAACGAAATTGTTTAGTCAATATTTTTTTTACCTTCAAAATATAATTACTGATAATGCGTTACCGACCAAATACTAGCTGAAGTACGTTCATCAGTAAATTTGGTCAACATTTTGTCAGTAATCTGTCAATGTTTCCTTAGCCTTATTTTTGTCGGTAATGCATCAATATATACTGATGAATTTTTACGAACAGAATTCATTCCATCAATAAAACCTTGTTTTCCTATAGTCTAATCATCAAATCAAAACAATGAGATATATTCTTATGCAACTATATTCAATTTGAAAGATTAAGAAATATATGCATTCATCATAGTATGAAAGCATCAAATCAAGATATATCTCAATTTCATATAATTTCAAGTAAGTTAATAAGGAGTATATCATTAATCAATCAAGAATGCCACACATAAATATGTATATATATAGACAAAGTGTAGGCAGTTCATCCTTTAAGTGCAAGTTGGATATGCATACATATAAAAACAAGCATAATCAAGTATAAACCATGCATAGTTACATATATAATATGAACAAGAATAGTCAAGCAACATGCATAATCAAGAATAGAAAAACTAAGTAATAAAAAAATCAATTAAACAAGAAAAATCAAGTATGCTAGTACCTATGTAAATCAAAACATGGATTTGTCAGCTACTCATGGTATATTCATAATACCTAATGCTCCTCTAATCTTGAAAAAGGCTTTTATATCTAATGGCTTAGTAAAAAATCAGCTAGTTGATCTTGGGTGCTTATATATTCTAAGACTACATCTTCCTTTTGTACATGATCTCTAATGAAGTGATGTCTTATTTTAAGATGCTTTGTTTGAGAGTGATGAATCAGGTTTTTGGTGAGATTAATAGTACTAGTATTGTCACACTTAATGGGAATCTTTTCAACTGATAACCCATAGTCCTCTAATTGTTGTTTCATCCAAAGAATTTGAGCACAACAACTATTGACTACTACATATTCGACTTCAGTTGTGGATTCGGCTACACTATTTTGCTTCTTAGAAAACCATGATATTAGCATTTATCCTAAGAATTGGCAAATGTTGGATGTGCTTTTTTTATCAAATTTACATCCTCTAAAATTGGCATCCGAATAAGAGTGTAGGTCAAAGGATGAGTTTTTTAGGGTCAATAAACCTAGGTTAGGGGTGTCATGAAGGTATCTAAATATTTTTTTGATAGCACTTAAGTGAGACTTATTGAGTGATGATTGAAACCTAGCACACAACTGTACATTTAAGCCTATGTTGGGTCTACTAATGATAAAATAAAGCAAAGAAACTATAATTGATCTATATATGTTAGGGTCAATAGGTGTACCTTGCTCATCAATGTCTAGCTAGGTAAATGTGGCTGTTGGAATGGAATAAGACCTAGTTCCCAAGATTTCTAATTGCTTGAGCATGTCATTAGTGTACTTGACTTGATTGGTAAATGTGCCATATCTCTTTACTTTATTCGCAATCCTAAGAAGTAATTTAGCTCACCTATCATGCTCATTTCAAATTCTCCTTACATTACTTTTGCAAATTATTGACAAAGAGATTCATTTGTAGCACCAAAAATTATATCATCAACATATACTTGTACCTCAAAAATATTTTTTCCTTTTCATTTAATGACGAGTGTCTTATCCATCTTACCTCTATCAAAGTCTTTGTCTATTAGAAATTTTGAAAGTGTCTTATACCAAGCCCTAGGTGCTTATTTTAGACTGTACAAAGCCTTTGAGTTTGAACACATGGTTGGCAAAGGTTGGACTTTCAAATCTTGGTGGTTGCTCTACATATACCTCTTCAATAATTTTACCATTTAAGAAAGCACTTTTGACATCCATTTGAAACAATTTGAAGTTCATCTAACATGTAAATGCTAATAACATCCTAATGGCCTCTAACCTGGCTATGGGTGCATATCTTTCATCATAGTATATATTTTACTCTTGACTATATCCCTTAGCCACCAATCTAGCCTTATTTCTAGTTATATTTCCATGTTCATCCATCTTATTTCTATATACCTATTTGGTTCCTACAAAGGGATAATCATGTGGTCTAGGTACTAAATCCTATACCTCACTTCTCTCAAATTGGTTTAGTTTCTCTTATGTTGCAAGAATCTAATGTTCATCATTTAACGCATCATTAATATTGTTAGGATCAATTTGAGAAATAACAGTAATATGCTAACAAACATTTTTGGCTCTTGCTCTTGTCCGTACCCCTTGGGTGGGATCACCAATGATCTTGCTTTCATCAACTTCTTTTCTCACAATGGGGTAGTTAAGCTCTTTTTCTTCAATGATTTGTTTAATATGTTGTTCTTCTTCTTATGGTGCCTCTTCACTTTCTTTGCAACCTTCTCTATTAAGATCAAGCTCTTCAATTTGCTCTTAAGGATTCTTACATCATCATCATAATTTTCTTTTTTAAAAAGAGGGTTAAAATCATCAAATAATACATGCATTGACTCTTCAACCAATAATGTTCTCTTGTTAAACACTCTATAAGCTTTAGAGTTTAGAGAATATCCTAGAAAAATTACTTCATCACTTTTAGCATCAAATTTTCGTAAATTATCTTTTCCACTATTTAATACATAACATTTGCAACCAAATGAATGAAAATATGCAATATTAGGTTTCTTGCTTTTGTAAAGTTCATAAGGTGTCTACTTTTAGGATTGATCTAACCATTACCCTATTTATGATATAGCATGAGGTATTAATGGCTTCAGCCGAAAGATAGCTAGGTAAACTATTCTCACACAACATAGTCTTAGCCATTTCTTCTAAGGTTCTATTTTCTTTTCTACTACACTGTTTTGCTATGGAGTCCTAAGGATTGAAAAGTTATGACCATAACCATTTTCATAACATGATTGTTCAAAGCCTAAGTGTTCAAATTCTTTGCCACGGTCACTTCTAACATTTGAAATAGCATACCTCTTTTCATTCTCAACCCTGTTGCAAATTATGTGAATATTTTTAAAGCTTCATCTTTGCCTGCAAGAAACAAACTTATGAAAACCTAGTGTTCTCATCAACAATCACCAACCCATAATTCTTTCCACTTAAGCTTAAGTCTTAGTTAGGCCAAACAAATCTATGTGGAGAAGTTGCAATGCCCTAATTGTAGTCACATTTTTTTTGGATTTAAAAGAAACTCTTCTATGTTTACCTTTTGTACAAGCATCTCAAAGTTTATTATTCTCAAAATCTAGCTTAGGAAGTCCTACCACAACATCTAATTATGACAATTTAACAAGTGTGTTCATACTTACTTGTCCAAGTTTCCCATGTCACAACCAAGCATTCTCATTCTTTCTAGCCATATAACATACATTATTTAAAGACAATTCATCCAGATAAACAACATATGTATTACATTGTCTTTGACCCAAAAAATACTTTATTTGTCTTAGCATCTATAACATGACAAATTAAGGATTCAAAAATAACGTTAAGACCTTTATCATAAAATTGACTAACACTTAACAATTATGCTTAAGTCCATTAACAAATTAAACATTTTAAATTTATAATGAAGAATTCTTACCGGTTGTACCAATACCTTCAATGAGAACTTTTGAGTCATCACCAAAAGTTACGTTACCTCTTTTCTTTGGTCTCAATTCTTTGAATGACTCATTGCTACTAGTCATGTGTCTAAAGCATCCACTATCAAGGTACCATTTTCCATTTTGTTTTGCTCTTGACATCAAACATTTTTGTTCCTCCTTGTAGCCATCAAATACCATAAGACAAAAGTTTGTAACCCCATCATCTTGAGAATCATCATCACTCCAAGTTGTTATCATTTCTTTCTTCTTGGAATTTCATGAGACTTTTTCTTGCTTGGGTATTCATATTTGGTGTCTTTGGGCATTTTGTAATCCTAGCATATCAAATGATCATTTGAATGCTCCATTTTAGGCTTATCTCTCTTTATAGGTTTTCTATTTCTATAGTTCTTAGTTAGGAACTTATTGAATTTTTTTAGCTAGCATGGCCATGTCTTCCTTACTCTCACTATCATTTTTTATGACTCTTTCTTCTTCCTCATCTATCGATTTAAAGGCAACTTTCTTTTGTTTTACTTCTTCCTTCCTAGACTCTTCTTTCTAATTCTCACGCTTAAGTGTCAAATCATAAGTGATAAGGGATCCTGTAAGTTCTACAAATTTGAAGTCATTTAGATCTCTAACTTCTTCTATAGCCATAACTTTAGGTCTCCAAGTTTTAGGTAGGCTATATAAGATCTTTTCCACTAATTGGGCATTTAGAAAATCTTTCCCTAGAGCCTTCAAACTTCCTACAATGTTTGTGAACCTTTCAAACATCTCACTTATGGATTCTTTCTCTTGTCTTAGACAGCTTATAATCATGCATAAGCAATCCAATTTGCTTAGTTAGTTAGTTCCCTCATATGTGGTCTTTAAAGTATCCCAAATTTGCTTGGCATGTTCACACATAAAGAATTTATTATATTCACTGGCACTCAAAGCACCAAAAAAACTATTGTATGCCTTACAATTTGTTCAGACTAGTTTCGTATCTCTATCACTCCACTTATCTTTTAGTTTAATAACTAATTTTCCTTCTACTAACTTATATGGCACATTCGGCCCACTTAATATCACATTCTATACATCCAAATCCATACATTCAATAAACCTTTTCATTCTCCTTTTCCAATAAGGATAACTATTACCTACAAAGAAAGGTGGCTTTTGGACCAATTGCCCTGTAAGTTGTCATCACCTTCCCTTTTGTCGATTTGAGCTTTTATAATGGATCTCTCAAAAGTGGTTAAACCTACCAAATTTGAAACCAAGCTCAAACACCAATTATTATTGTAGAAGTCTCAAAAAGAAATATACCAAAAGGTGATGAATCAGTATTTGAAAAAAAAATTTAAAAACTAAGTATAAAAATTAAAACTTTTTAACCAAAATATATTTTCTAGTATTAAAAACAAGTTTTCAATAATAAATTACTAAGCATAAAAAAAATATACCAAAGAAAAATATCTTCCTAAGTTAAATGCTAGTTATGAATAATAAAGCGAAAAGATTTTCCTAAGTGTAAAACAAGAAATCAAAGTAAAACTATTTTCCTAAGGCAAATGTAGGCAATGAATAATAATGCAAAAAATTAAAAAGAGACATAAAGATTTTATAGTGGTTTGGCCTTTCGATGCTTATATACATTCTCTTGGCAACCAAGGAATTTCCAATCCATTAAAAAAACTCATGCTTTTTAACGGGATCAAGCAGTAACCCTTACACAATCCATAAACAGATTCTTGCTTTTTAACATGATTAAGCGGGAACCTTATAACAGCTTTTTTACAGTATTAAGCACCCTTACAACAATGGTTTTTCAAAGGCTCAACTACGAACCCACAAATAGCTTTGCAAGGTTAAGCTAGAACCTTTACAAGATGAGCACAAGGTATAGCAAGAATGCCTCTACAAAGGTTAGATCTAAGAGATTTTAGGTCCGGTAGGTGAAGAGAAGAAATATTAACTTCAATGAAGCAAGTGTATGGCTTTCTAAATCTTGATGGCATATTAAAATGATGTTAGAGAGTGAAGATAAGCTTTTTAGAGTCTCTCTAGGGTTTGAAACTTTATCTCAAGTCTTTTCTTGCTACCAAATTGCTATATGCGGCTATTTTTAGCTAGTGTGAAGTTTGAAGCCATTAGACATAAGTTTGAATTAAATCTAATTGTTGATAAAGGTTGAAGTTGACTACAACGCTCTTAGGGTCGACTATGTTCGTTAAATTTCTCAAATCAGGGCTCTATAATTGAGTATAACCTTCCTTTATTTGATCTAACTCCTGAGAGTGTGTTTTTTTTCAAATATGAGTTCTATAGTCAACTATGCCTTCTCTATAGTCAATTATGTCTGTGCAAAGTCAACTTTTTCATGGTATTAAATTGTCAAGATTGACTATACTTGAGTCAAGGTCGACTATGTCTACTCAAATCTTCATTTTCTTGAGCTTCTAGAATAAGGTCAACTATAGTCATTCTAGGGTTGATTATGGCTTTAGATTCTTCAAGTTTTGCACTCCTTTTGCCTTTGGATCGACTTGAGCTTCTCCAGGATTGACTCTTGACTTGTGTCTTGAGGTTTCCTTAGCTTTTTGGCACTTCTTTTCAGCTATTTCTTCCTTGCCTTGTTCCTACATTCAAGTAACAATTTAAGGCAAGTTTGCTCTTGTTTTCTTAGCTGAATATGCATTGTTTCAAAACTTATATGATGCTTTCTAATGATGCATGGCTTTCAAACATTTATATAACCTTAGGAGATTAAAAACATATTTGAGACAATTTCAAATGCTAGACATTAAGTTCAAGATAACATATGATTTTTGTCATGTCAAAACATGATGCAACCTAAAGCTAATAGGGTATATGCACTGGACCATACATATGATGAGGGTTAGCTACCCTATTACTGACTCAGATAGTGAGGGGAAATGACACTATCTCGTTGATTGGTGATCCATCGAAATGAACTTAGTACTTCTTAAGCATGATCCACCAAGCAATGTGTTTATGATTTTTTAGATGAGTTTTGTAATGATTTTTGGTTTAAATTATGTAATGAGTTTTAAAGTATGTTTCTAAGGTGTGTAATGTGAAATAAGGATGTTTGGAAAGGTTTCTTGTAGGTAAGTTTTTTTCTTTGAAGTTAATTGCCTTGGAAAGGTGCCTATGTACCTTAAAAATTGTAGATTTTAAAGGAAGTATTGATACCTTTGAATGAGATATTGATACTCGTTCTTTAAACTTGTCTTTAGAAAAGGGTTTTGGAAAACCAATATCGATATCTTCGATAAAAGAATCGTTACTTTCAAGACAAAATAGGTGCAAGGGACATTCTGTATTACAAGTATTGATACTTATAACAAAAGTATCGAAACCTCATGTAAAGCCCCGTATCCTCATTTAGAGGTTAATAAGACTATTAATGAGAAGAAGGGTCATTTGACATAAATCTAAGCGTTAGAGAATAGTAACACGTAAAAAGAATATTTTTAAATAAAATAATATTAAAATATTAAAATTTTATTTATCATTAAGATTAGTTAAAATAGAGGGTCATATGACTAATCTAAGTGGGGGAGAAGAAGAAAAGAAGAAATTCGGAGGAAAACAATGAAGTTAGGGGAACCCACGTGTCTTTATGAAATAGAGCACAATCGGGTAAGTATATATTTAAATATTATGGTGACACGTTAATGGGCTGTAAACTTTATATTATATTTGTACACAAGGTGTATGGCTAGAGTTATCAAACCTAGATGTATGGGTTATAGTCATTTGATACAAACATCTAGGTTTGATAACTCAATACTACTCATCATAATATGTAGTCATTATTACATAACCTTAAACTCTAGCCATTTTACTTTCAGTGACTATTGATTCTTACAAGCCAGACTATTTGACATACAAACCGACCTCTAGGCACCGGAGTGACCCGGGGTAGAAGTCTAGAGATGCCATTACCTAGGTTGTAGCCAACCCCGCAATGCTGAGCAAAACTCTAGAAATGATTACTTATCTGCAAAAGAAAATATGAAGGGTGAGTCTCACAGACTCAGTGATCATTGACTCCGTGAGTAAGGCGTAGATGGGAAACAAGCTAAAGGTAGAAGATTTGAAAATTTTAAAAATATA
>NW_018397276.1:1472872-1472988 GCF_002168275.2 Theobroma umbraticum
ATTCTTATGTATTTACAATGACAAAATAGAAATATGAGAAATTGTTCATCAATGGTTGAATCTGTTAATCCAATTGGATTTTCATGTGCATATATAGAAAATATCTTCTCATGGAA
>NW_018397276.1:1473006-1473222 GCF_002168275.2 Theobroma umbraticum
AATCTAGGAACAATTCTTGAAATATATTTTACGTTTGAGCTCAAATGATTGTTTTAAAATTGATTTCTTGATTATGCATACTTATTTGATTGGGATGAACTCATGCAACTTAATGAAAATATTCTTGGTTCATCTACTATATTGGTCAACACACATGCTGAAATGATTTTCCTTTGTGCTTGACCTTAAGGTTTGAAGTCTATAACTTGACTTGAG
>NW_018397276.1:1473462-1473612 GCF_002168275.2 Theobroma umbraticum
TTGACATGTCAAATAAAATATGGCCTATAGCTTTAGTTAGCAATGAATGCCTAAGGTGCTTTGATTAAATATCTCTTTCTTGAATTTTGATAATTAGTATTCATTGATGATTGAATGTTCACTTCGAATATATTCATGAGTTGAGTACTT
>NW_018397276.1:1473665-1473802 GCF_002168275.2 Theobroma umbraticum
TTTTTTGAATGGGTATATGTCTATATTGAACTCATGCTTGCATCTTGATGAACAGAGTTGGAATCATGATTAAGGAAGATAGTCATTTTATTTCTTATAATCATGTTTATACTTATTTGATCATAACTCTCATACAT
>NW_018397276.1:1474021-1474142 GCF_002168275.2 Theobroma umbraticum
TTGCTTTAAAATGACTTGGATGAATGTCAGCATGAAAATGATTTTGAAGAATACATGTTAAAAATGATTAATGATTATATTTTTTTTTAATTTCTCCTTGAGTTGCTGTTCTTATATATGA
>NW_018397276.1:1474242-1474403 GCF_002168275.2 Theobroma umbraticum
CTTATACGCAAGTAAGCGAATTTATGCTAAATAATCATTTAATGTAGGGTTTAAAGTAATTAAATGTTATCATGCATGATCCCGTAAAAATCCCACATTTCATAGAGTTTACATGTAAATTTCATAATTCATCCCATACATAGGGAATTAAATCGAATTTC
>NW_018397276.1:1474780-1476027 GCF_002168275.2 Theobroma umbraticum
ACCCTTTTAAAATATAGTTGGTCCTCAAAATTCATTTCAAAACTCATTGTCAAACTATTCATGTAGTACATGATGAAATCCCGTGTAAGACTATAAAATATAACTTGGTACATGAGATTGAAAGATCATTTAGCATGGTGAGTATATGTTTCCATCATGAATGCATATTACACAAACCATAAGGCACATACTTGACCTAAATCATAAAGAAAAACTTGTTTCCTAATTTCAAGAACCTTTACGTATATTTATATATGTATATAGCTTATATACTTTCAAAGCCATTTTCAAATCACAACATTCACAATTTTCTAACATTTTTACCAATTCATGCTTTCCAAAATTTTTTATTTCAATAAATCAACACATGTTTATATATACACATAATCATAGAAAATTTTAAAATGGATACCCTCTACTCACCTTACAATAGCGGGACGCTACGTCGGTATTAATTCAAATATGTATCTAGCTAATTCTACTTGCCAATTTCTTGTTATTTCCTCCGGCACGCCGCCTCGACGACGTTACTTACTATATTTGCCCTACCAACCATTCAAACCCAATACATTTAATTATACTCATAAATGGAAGCATATCAACCAACAATCCTTAACTAATTCTCATAAATTTTCATCAACATCTCCCACAACATTTATTACACGATCCATATACTTTAACCAACCAAACTCATACAACACAATATAATCATCTAACATGCTCATCTCTTTATTTATGTTTGAATTTTCCAACTATAATTCACAACCTCTTCACATCTAAGATTATCTTTGCTGCCACAACCATAATCATACATTATAATCAATTTACAAAGAATGCTTTCAACCAAACTAACAATTTCCACTTCTTTACCTTGAAATCTTGAGCCAAACCACCAACCCTTCTTAAGTTCGGTTATGGGGGAGGAAAAAGGGAAGAAACTTCATGAAGAGGAAGGAGAAAAAAAAATGAAAGAAAAGGGGGAAAGGACTTGATGTTTGGTTGGTTATGGAGGAAGCCACGGTTGGGAGAAAGAAAATGCACAAGGAGAAAAGTAACAGTGGAATTGAAGAAAGAAAAGAAAATGCATAAAGGACAAAAGAGTGAAGGTTCTAGTACTTTAATGAGATAAGAAGAAGAAACTAACAAGAATTGCACTTTTTTGGCAGGCCATGTGGGTGTGGATGGAAAGAAAATCTAAGAAAATTTCAAAGCTATTTATTTGGTCAACATGTGAAAAATTCCTTGTC
>NW_018397276.1:1476037-1522516 GCF_002168275.2 Theobroma umbraticum
CTCCCATCCTTTCCTTCCTTTCTTTGTACCAAATTTCTAACAAAGTCT
Source organism: Theobroma umbraticum (assembly GCF_002168275.2). Classification (NCBI taxonomy): domain Eukaryota; kingdom Viridiplantae; phylum Streptophyta; class Magnoliopsida; order Malvales; family Malvaceae; genus Theobroma; species Theobroma umbraticum. The sequence continues at coordinate 1,476,086 of NW_018397276.1, forward strand.
CACGTAGGTGGCCAGCCATAAATGGAAAGAATAAGAGAAACAGAAGTGAAAGCTTCCTTTGTAAGCTTTGAATAAGCTAAATAGTAAAATGATCGTTTAACCGTCTTAAGTTCTCATTCTTCTTATTAAGTCCTCCCATCACTTTTTAAATTCCAATTTTCTTCTATTTCCTTCCTTTACATGTGTACAAATATAATATAAAGTTTGCACCCCATTAACATGTCACCATAATATTTAAATATATACTTACTCGATTATGCTCTATTTCATAAAGACACACGGGTTCCCTCTAACTGCATTGTTTTCCTCCGAATTTCTTCTTTTCTTCTTCTCCCCTACTTAGATTAGTCATAAAACCTCCTATTTTAACTAATCTCACTGATAAATAAAATATTAATATTTTAATATTATTTTATTCATAAAATATTATTTTATTTAAAAATATTCTTTTTACTTGTTACTGTTCTCTAACGCTTAGATTTATGTCAAATGACTCTTCTTCTCATTAATAGAATCTTATTAACCTCTAAATGAGGGTACGGGGTGTTACATTTATCATTTGGCATTCAATAGCCGTATCCACAGCCAGAGTCAATCCATTGTACAATAATGGGTTACTTTGTATGTGTCATGTATCTAGTAAACTATGATGTAACCACGAGGTGACCAATGGTATATAACTTATGAGAACATTGTTCCTATATCAAGTTTGATATATTTTGAGTTAATATATATGTAATTTGCAACAACCTTCCTCCCAATCGTTACCGGCGTTTGAGATTTATGACTGAACCGTCAAATCCCAAACGACCCTTATTTGAGATTTCAGATAATTAAATCAAAACATTCTATCGCGTATGTAATTGACTGGTAATAATAATACTATCGTTTACTTAAACCAAATAAACAACTGAAATTAAGGTGTAGCAACTAGTTAACAATATCCAAGTATAACCGACTTCGGGCGAGTTTCAACATCACACTTAGAATTCATTTCTCAAACTCAAGGTTTTAGCAATACATTACAAATAAACTAATACTTTTTATAAGTCTTGCTGTTTACACAACACTGTAATGACCTTTAAGCAGCGGAGCAACTCGAAGTGGAAGTCTAAGAAATGTCATTACCTATGTCGCATCGAATCAAAATATGTTGGGGTAATACACTCAAGCTAATCACTTATCTGCAAAAGAAAGATAAAGGGGGTGAGTCCCACAAACTCAGTGATCATCGGCTCCATGAGTGGGGCGTTGATGAGAAACAAGCTAAGGACAGAAGATTTGAATATTAAAAATATAAGAATATATGTAAACAATTTAACTCAAAAAGGAGATTTGTGCGTTACATGTAAAATCAAGAATTTTAACACAAGATAATCATTTAAATCAAGTATCGAAACCAATACAAGTTAATATTTACACCATCGAAATCATTTAACAACTCTCCTTAAAGCAAATCAATATAATCACGCATGCTCCCATAAAACCAAACATTACTAAAACTTATGCACAAGTTCATAAATTATCTCATCCTCGAGGAGTTTAAATATAAAATCACTGTATAAACAACAGAGCTGCGGAACATCTTATAATTCTCACAATGCGAAAGAATTCGTGTTTGAAAACCCAAAGAGACGTCATTCTCGAGTAGATAATCATAGTTAATCACTCGTGGACCCGTTTCCACGTAATAACAATCCGGGAGGTCCTCCTCCGCTGAATTCCCACAGCTATGGCAGTCTCGACAATGTTAGCCAACATCAAAGAAGTCATGTGGTCGCAACCACGTATATCAACTTATGGCCTAGCCACGTATATACATCACAGACTGTGGCCCCAACCATGTCTAACAGCCCGTCAAGGACTCAAAAGTTCTCTAGCTAGAGCTCAGTTGTGCACAAGAGTCACACTATCTCGATGTGACATTCGACCTACTCTCGAATCTCCCAGTTTGATAAAACCATTTAAAAGCAAGTTTGGTTCTTAAAAGCTCATTTAAAACCTATTTCTAAGAAAAACACTATTCATGGTAACATGATAAAATTGTTGGTAAGACTTATAATATAAAGCCTTTACATGAAGTTTAAATATCAAATCAGCATGGTGAATATATGTAATTTGTTCATGAATGCACATAACAGAAACCAATAAGGCACGTTTTGACATAAATCTTGGTAAAAAGCTTGTTTCCCGATTTCTAAAACCCTTTGCATATATAGCTATATATACATATATTCAAAACCTCGTTAAAAGCATGACATTCACAAGCCTAGTATTCTGCCAACTCTTGCTGTCCACAAATTCAATATAACTTGATTGCAAATCATTTAAAAATTGCCTACCAAGGCTAACAAAACATGCTGTCCACAAATTGCATTTAAAGCAAACCAGCTCGTTTATTAATCAGGTATCGATATGTATATAGAATAAAATTTTTGAAATAGACACCTTCAACTCACTTTACAATAGCGGGATACTACATCACTATCGATCGGGTGCATATCTAACTAATTCTACTTGCTGGTCACACGTTACCTCTTCCGGCACGCCACCACGACAACTTTCTTTTCTCACACACTTCCTAGCAACAATTCAAACCCAATACACTTAATTGTGTTCATATACAGGCAGCACCTCAATCAATAAATATTTATTCTAGTTCAATAGTTTTCATCAACATTATTCACAATCATTTAACATACAATCCACATACTATCAATCAACCAAAGCCAACACAACACAATGTAGTCCATTGCATGCTTACCTCTTGGTTTTCTTTCACTTTGAATCCCTCACATAAGTCACAAGCTCCTCACATCCTCGATCACCATTGCTACCACAAAAATAGACAATTAATACACATCTCATTCCACTTGTCTTCTTGTGATTTCAATACTAAAACACTTACCCATTACTTATCTAGCTCAAAAGCACCCTGCATTCCAAGATCCACCTACATGCATGCATCCGGTTCTTGAATCCTTGAAGATTCTGGCTACCACAACCAAAATCCCACATTATAATCGATTTACAAAACATGCATTCAAACAAAATGACAACCTTTACTTTTCTTACCTTAAAATCTCCAAACTAAACCTCCACTTTCTCTTTCAAGCTTCAATAATGGCATGCAAGAGAAAACCTTTCAGTTTTTCTCCAACTCCTCCAAAGCCAAGCCTCCTCCAAGCCTTTTTCTTCTTTCTCCTTTCTCTTTTCTTCTTTCTCCTTTCTTCCCTCTTTTGTTCTCAAGGCTAATTCTCTTCCTTTCTTTCTCAATGGTGCAGTTTTCTCAAGGCAAACTTAATTTGTTTGCTTTTACTTTTTCTTTGGCATGGGCTGATTCTCCCAAGTTCCTCCATCAACTCAAATCTCTTTATTTATCATTCACTTCTCGTTGGACCATTTCATCCCCCACTCAAATTTCATACACCAATTTCCTCCTGTATTCATTGGCCCAAAATCTATCCTTACTTTACTTCTCCATCCGCCACCTTCACTATCCCATTTTTCCTTTATTCATTCTTTATTTCATGCACCAACTTATTCCTCCACTCACATTTCATACACAAGCTTCACTTTATATTTTATTTGGTTATTCATTAATCTATTTAAGTCACATGCATCCCACATCTTTCTTTCCTCATTTGGCCACCTAATGCACCAATCTTATTACATGCAATAAGATTTAGTTTTATTCTTCCTTTTACTTCACATGGTAGGGGTCTCATAGTTAATTTACATGCACGTCTCATTATCCCACATAATTTAACTTCGCTTGATTAGTTATTTTCCATTTACCTTCAAATATTGAAATTACACATAAGTCCTCTAACTTTTTCTTATTTACCATTCAACCCCAATCTTTTCATCCTTTACAATTTGGTCCTTCCAACATTTCTTCAATTTCAATTTCATTCTATTTTCCTTCCTTTCCACTTTTACAAATAAAATATAAAATTTGCACTTCACTAAGGTGTCACTATAATAGTTAAATATATACTTACCCGCTCTAGCTTTATTTAATAGTAACATCGTTTTTCTTCAAAATTCTTTCTTACTTCTTCTTCCCCACTTAGACTAGTCATATATTCCTCCTTTATGACTAATTTTAACAATCGATAAAAAATAATATTTTAATATTATTTTATTAATAAAATATTATTTTATTCCAAAATCCTCTACTTGTCTCATCGGGTCTCAAAGTGTCTCACTTTACCCCGATTCACTTCCAAATCGCCTTTTAACTTGCTAATTCATCCTCGATAAAAATATTATCATTTGATTATTATTTTCTCGCATGCAAAATGTTTTATTTCAAAATATTCTTTTCACCCATCATCGTTTTTTGTCACTTAAATTTATATCAATTGACCCTTCATCTTATCAATTAGGTCTTATTGGTTTCTATTCGAGAGTACGGGGTGTTACATTATTAATGGGCTCATGTCCCATCATCGTTTTTTATCACTTAAATTTATATCAATTGACTCTTCATCTTATCAATTAGGTCTTATTGGTTTCTATTCGAGAGTACGGGGTGTTACATTATTAATGGGCTCATGTCTATATGTGAATATCATGGGATGTATGATATCATTCAAACAAGTTTATGAATGAGAAGCTTGTATGGGCTTAGTGGGCTATGTCTATTGGGCCCCTATGTTGGTCATGGCCCAAAATCGGGTTGTGACAATTGGTTTCCTCAAATGTCATATTAGCATACACCATTAATAATTGGACTGACATTATCAATTTTGAAAAATATAAAGACTCAATTTTTATGAATTATTGTACAAGGATAAAGTCCACCACTAAGCAAGAGTACAAGGACTAATTGTATAATTTTGCCTAAACTTTAAGCAAAATTATACAATTTAGAAAAGAAAACATCAATACTACCATAATAATCTAGACTTAGTGTTCATCAGCATGAACTTTTATTCAATTTTACTATTTAAAGATAAAGATAGTTGCAACCTAAAGTTGGAAGCAAACTTTGGTTTAGGACTGCGAATATATAACAATAGAGCTCGTCCCCACCTTTTTATTTAATATAGCATGTCTCAACGATCGTGGTTGCAGCATTCTTTTGTTGATTCTTTCGCTATCAGTGCACTATAACAAGTAGAAAGGGAAAGGTTAATGTTAGCCATGGGATCACCAAGTATTGAGAACAAGTAAAGACAAGAGTAAACTTTTGAGGAAATTAATCCAAAATTGACGAAGCTTAAACAAATTGTACTAGTGAAATTATGAAGAGCAGTACCGAAGAGCACAAGTGAGTTTGGCTGCCTGGTCAAAGTCTTGGTTTTCTCTTGCTTTCAAGATTCGGAACATGATAGCCAGTCGGATTTGGGTGTTGGCACTCTGCTGCATTATCAGGTTAGTCTCCTTGCGAAGTTGTTCACATTCCAATTCAATGGTTTCAAATTTTTCTCTTACTTGCCTTTGCCCTTCTTTGATCCTTTTTTGTTCCTCACTTATTTCCTCCATATCAGATCTGAGCCTTCTCATGCGAGTGTTTAGGTTTTTCAACCTTTTTCTCTTCTGACAAAATGGAGAAAATTGCTTTTTTTCAATTTTACAAAACAATAAAATAGGTGAAAATAAAATGAAATAAAAGCGACATTCTTACAATTCAAGTAAAAATAATATTGTATGATTACAGAAAGGAAATTCCAATATTTACTCCAATATAATTAATTGTGCTTTAAAACAGTCTTAGTATCGTAATTATTTATTTTTATTCATTTTATTTTTTTAATGTTAATAATTTATATTTCATTCAAAATATTAATAATTTATAATGAAATATTAATATCATTATTTTATTTTATTTTTTATTTTTAAAATATTAAAAATTTATACTTAAAATTTTGTAATTTTGTACAATAATATGTTTTGTTTATTCTCCATGTGTGGGATAGCCATTAGTGAGGTCCCTTGGCAATGGCTATTTTGATTTGTCAAAAAATAACCATTCTTCAGAGTAGTCTTTGATTTCTCACAAAATGATAATTTTTCAGAATAGTCATTCCCATAAAGAATAACTAAATAATACGAACAGGGAGGGAATGGAATGGAATAATCATCCCCTCCAACCAAACTTGCTACAAAAGTAATATTGCCAAACTTGCTACAAAATGGGATTTCCTTTTCTTTTTCTGCCTTTTCCCTTCAACTAGCCACCAACAACAAACCTTGGCCAGTTGGCCGCCTACAGTACTTGATTATCAACATAACAAAAACAAAGTTGTACCATACTAACAACATGCCTGGTTCCGAAAAACATAAAATGAGAATAAAATAATTATTTTTAAAAAAATAAAAGAGTTCATAGAAATAAAATAAAATAAAATAGAAATTGTTATTATTACTCATTTCATTTTTTGATTGGCAAGAATAATTTTAAAAAATAGTTAAGAAATAATTGGTAAATGATAAAAATACTTTTGATTAAAATTTAAAGATTTTTTAATTAAAAAACAAAAAATATTATGATGAGAAGAAAATACTCTTTATTGAAATTAAAGAATTTATTTTGTTAAAAGATAAAAATATTCTAAGTAATAAAATGAAAAGACCTTTTACTATAATCCATCAAAATACAAGCATATTTTTATTATAATTTAATAATATTTTGTATTAGAAGATAATTAAACTTTTTATTGTAATTAAATAATATTTAATATTAAAAGATCAAATATATTCTTTTATTAAATTTAAATAATACTTAAAAATATTCTTTATTACATTTATTATACTCAAATAATAATATTGAATGATATTCTTTATAATATTTATTATAGTTAAATAATCTGAAGAGGAAGACACCAACCTATAATAGGATAGGTCTCTGGTCTCTGGTCTCTCTTCCCCTTCTTATTCTCTCCTTTGTTATTCCAATTCTCCGGCTCATGAATCAAAGAGCGATTTAGTTCAAGTTCAAGCTCACCAACACAGCATTACATGCCTTTTTTCACCATGAAAAGCCCATGATGGCTTGTTGAGGACATGGTTATTGAGCAAGAGCTTTTTTCTCAAAATTTTATATTAACAAATGGCTTTATTTGCGGGAAACTTATACCATAGTCATGACGGTCACCTTCCTTCATAACCATGAATTGGATTATGACTTATAAATAAGCGTTCATCTATTTTCCAAATCAACACCTTTTATCAAAGGAAAAACTTGAGAGTCGAATCTCGAAGCAAACAAAACTCTTTCGTGAGTGCAATCCAAAACCCTCTTCTAATTACATTGGTCTTGATAACATAATATACAACGAAATACTAAGTCATAAAAAAAAATAACATGGCATAATACTTTAAAAAACTCTCGAATTATTTTAAAAAATTTAAATAAATTTTTATTCTTTAATTACATTCAATCAAATCTTTATATTTTTATTTTTAATCAAATTGAACCTTATAACTAACTGTTGATAAACAATCACTAATAAAAACTTCATCTATCATTTTATATGGCATAAAATGATATGTAAAGTTTTGATTAATGATAATTAATCGATTATCAGTTATAAATTCATATTTGATTTAAAATAAAAAATACAAAATCAAGATTGATTGTATTGAAAGAATAAAAAATTATTTTAACTTTTTCTAAATAATTCAAAAATATTAGATATTATGCCAAATAACATTAAGCATACCTGATTGCCATGACAGGCTTTTTTGGCTAGTGCAAACGAACGACTACTTCGGAGGAGACCCAAGGCATGCATTTTATTCCCTGAGGCAAAAGTTTAGTTTTCCTTGCCTATTCCACTTTTCCTCCTCCTACCTTATATATATTAAGATTTGATGCACCACTCGTGCGATATTAGCAACGTTCAACTGGCAGATCGAACGACTTACGCACAAACCATCGGTCGATGATATTAATTTCCTCCATCCTTCGTTGGTCCATTTGGGTGACATAGACAGCTATATTGTCCTATACAGAGACGAGATTAGTTAAGGATGGCTTTGCAATCATTTACACTCTTTACCCTTTTCAAAGGAGAAGCTAGACAAATAAAAGTTTGACATCGGTTGATCCGATTAGAATTTTTTTCTTTATAATTAAAAATAAATAAATTTTCAATATAAAATTTAAAATAAAAATACTGTTATTAAAATTCTTTACAAAGCACTATTAAACTGTTGAAATCACTTGAAAAATATATTAGAAAACTATTTATTATTTATTTAAAATATAAAAATATGTAACATAATTTTAAAACTTTTAGGGAAGTGGGTGCCCCCTCAGCCTCCGTTAGGCCGGCGCTCACGCAATCAAATAATAAATGTAAATAAATAAGTTAGGTCAGATTCACAGGTCACCGATGGCCTTCGGGAAGCCAGCTCTTATACTTTTAACTCTTCAACGTCTCCAAATTCCGGCGCCGTCCATTACGCATGGGCGGCTAAGATAACCCAAGAAATTCTACTGTTTCGTTAGGAATAACTCTGGATTACTTGCCCAAAAGCTCTTTCTCTCTTCTCAAGGTGAACAAAAGAGGAAGGCACCATCCATCTATTCGGCTGCTTTTGATAAAGAGATATGGAATCACGAGGACAATGAGGAGACAGGAAGCAGAGAAGAACAAAAAAGGGACAGTGATTTCGATATCTCTGCCGATGGGGCGCCGTCGCTGTACCGTACTAAGGGATCCCAGAGTTTTTTTTATTTTTGGTTATAAGATTAAGACTTTGAGGTAAATTATGTGAAAATGGGAGGATTCCCAGCCAACTTATACAATGAACCCGGAAAACTTCTCAAAGAAGGCAAGGGTAACGGGACAGTTTAGGTGTATTTCTCAAAAACTTTTAGATTCATGCATTGCTTTTTCTTCTAAGTTATTTTCGTTATTAATAAAATATTAAAAATATTTTAATATTTTAATTAACTAAAATATAATATTTATTAATATTGTAATATTTTCAAACCAAACTTACGGAAGTCGGCACGATCAAGTTACCTTACCTATGATAGCTCCGGTGTATTGTACCTCAGGTGATTAATAAAAGTGCACTAATTGGTTGGTTAGTACGTTTTGGACTATATTATTACCCTCTCAAGCCTTAAACTTTAGTTCGGTGATAAATTCGAAATTTTCTCTTTATTGCATGTCTGGTTGGGAGAATATTCCATTTTCCTTATTCCTATTCTCACTTCATACTGGCAAATAACTATTTTGCGAGGCATGAAAATACTTATTATTGATTCTCTTGGTAATATGGTTATTCCAATTCAGTCGAAATAGAAAAAAAACCATAATTGGAGAAAACTCGTCCTTACAATTTTAAAAATTAATCTCTCGTTTTCTCATTCCTCTCTCTGTTAATGTTGCTCCCCTAGCACCCCACTCCTCTTTATGAAGTAAAACCCATTTTTCTTACTTCCATCCACTACCACCATGCTCTGATATCATTGTCCTCCTCTTTGTTTCTCTTGCTAAGATCCTTCATTACTGTCATACTTCTCCACTATCTTGTGCCATTTCCACTCATATTCCTTCTTTCCACCTCATGTTACTTGATGTTTATCTTTTAAATTTTCAAGTTTTCTCTTAAAATTTTACATTTTTTATATGAGCTTTGATTATTTGATTTTTAAAGCATGTTTTGATTTGTTAAAAGCATTAGCTCAATGAATAAGTGGTAAGAATGTTTAATTAAGAAAAGGTGAATTGGACTTTAAAAATTTTGAAATACTTGAAATGAACAGCTATAGTCGACTATGGAGAAGCTCTAATCGACTATGGTCATGTTTTCTCCTTGATAAAGCTTTTGAAAGCTATTTAACATAGACTTGTAGTCGACCCTAGACCAGAAAATCATTTTGAAAGCTTGAAAATGAAATCTTTTGAAAACTTTGATAATTATGCGAATCTTAAGCAAGTCTACACTATCAAATAAAAAAAAAACCACTTTTGAAATGATTAACATGTTTTTGAGTGTAAAGCAATGAAATCCAAATCAAGAACTATTTTCAAGAAATCCATTTTAACAAGAAATGAATAAGTCAGGAGAATACAAGAAGTTTAACAAAGATGCAAACCAAGGAGAGATGAATAAAAGTATGAGCACAAGTAATTCAAAAGCGACGCAAAAATAAAACTAAAGACCTAAGTATTTTTATAAAGGTTCTATTTTCTTAAGTGCCTCTGTCTTTTCCCTTGGATCACTAAGGAATTTCAAATCCACTAAAGGAATGTGCTTTTTAACGGGATCAAGCATAAACCTTTATAAATGCTTTTTAATGAGACCAAGTGGTAACCTTCACAACAGCTTTCTTCGAGTTGAACCATAACTTGCAAATGCCTTTTTAACGAGAGCAAGCATAACCCTTACAATTGCCTTTTATCGGGAGTAAGCACAACTCACAATAACTTTTCAAGGCTAAGTAGAACTTTTACAAAAGTGGCTACAAAGAATAGCAAGAGTTCTTGCAAGAGGTAGATTTTGCTAGGTAAGTACAAGGGGGGAAGAATGCTTAAATAATGGGTATAAAGATTGGAGTGAAAGCACAACTGAAATTTTAGCTCAAGAATGCTTTGTTTTGCTTCATTGTTCTCTCATTTCTCTTCAAGATTTTTATGCTTAAGAGTCTTATCCATTTGTCTTTGAGTTTTGTGTCTAATGTTCACTTCTTGTCAAAGAATAAAGCCTCTAAGGTGGACTATGTTCCTTCAAAATTTAAAATTAAGGCTTCTATGATCGAATACAAGTGTTCTCTAGTCGATCCACTTCCTGAATGCTCATCATTTTAAGTTCTGGCCTTGGAAGGTCAACTAGTAAGCCTTTATGGTCGACTAAGGCTTCTTAAAACATCAAATTTTTCATGCGTTCTGCTTAAAGGTCAGCTGGCAATGTTATAAGGTTGACTAAGACTGTGTTTCTTCACATTTTTCATCCTTTTTGCATAGGGTCAACTTGGCTTGCTCCAGGATCGACTGAGGCTTTTGAATCTTCAAGTTACCTAACATTTTTGCATACTTAGTTGACCATATCTTCCATGTAGTCAAATATTGAGTGATAACTAAGTTTCTTGATTTAAAACAAGCTTAGTGTTGTGTAGATCAATCATTGTTGAATGCGTTGAAATAAACTGCACCACTTGTGACCTATCTTGCACTTTCAAACATCTTAAAAGCAATTGTTAGGGAGATCATGAGGAGAACTCATTCATGCAGGCTTAACACTCATGCAACTAAGTCATTCAAGATTGTAGATATTAATAAAGTGAGTGTGTGATAGTTAAATAACATCAAGAATTCACACAACTAAAAAAATCCTACTTGTGATCATATAAGAATAAATGTATAAGAGTTAAATCATTTCAAGAACTTGTCAAGGATTACTCAAATAGTATTCAAGAAAATTTTATCATTTTGTCCTAATCAAAATTATAATAATTTTAAAGATAAGAATCTCTTTCTTTTTTATTTGACAAAAACATGAGCATAAATTGCATTTGAAACCTCCTTTTGAAAGCTCCCCCTAACTCAATTAGTCTTTAAGCCCTTTTTGAAAACATTTAAGCTAAAGTGAAAAGAGTTTTGAATTTAGATTCTCCCTCTCTACATATGCATCAAGTTTCCAAATTTTCTCGCAAGCATTCTTTCTTTTTTGTTAAATCAAAAAGGCTTAAAAGTGTGAGTATTAAGCACTTAAGCTCAAGAGATTAAAAAAATCACAAGCCGTTAGATCATGCATAAAGCCATTTAACCACCCAACTATGACCAAGCATTGAGAATAACCAATCTAGTATGTCATAAAGATATATATGGGTGTATATATGCAAGATGTGGGCATAACAACAATGAAGTTCAAGAAAGATAAGCATAAAGATGTTCGATAATCACATAATGTCTTTAATTTTTAGCTCCAATACCAAGTGTTAAACCTCAATAGACCAATTGTTAAAGTATAATCCCCTTTTTGTAAGAACAAATAAGCACAAGGTCAATTTTAAAAGATAGAATCATTATAAAGCTCACTAAATCAATTAGCGTAATATTAGTAAGGACTCTCATTTTCAACATTCCAGGCATATCAATTTGCAAGGCTCCAACATGTTTAAGAAATCTCAAGTGAAAAGAGAGAATATAAGCTTGATACAAGTTTAAGACTAGATACCAATTTAGATGATTGATAGCTTGAAACCAACAATGCATTTCATCATTCAAGTTTAAGTGAGAAGCAATGTAAAGCATAATAGTAATTTAGTGTCAAAAAGATATTACCAAGAATGAGGAACACCAATTGTTGGATTCTCACCATCAATTGTCATTGAAAATCTCTAGCACTCATGATACCAAATTGAAGGAACCATGGGACAATTCAAAGACTTTCTCCATTCCAAGAGTTCATAAGCTCAACACCAATTGTTAAAGTTTGTTAAAAAATATAAATGTTAGGAGAGTAATCATGAGCTTAGAATAAATGTACATTTAAATAGATATTCAACATGTTCATCTGATACTCAAATATTCATGGAACTAGAAAAGTATGAGCATTTAAATAGATGTTCAACATATGTATCAATTACTCATATTTTCAATAAATACATGCAATGTAGTTTTTAGGCATATCCAAGGTATCATTATTCATTAAGCATCATTCCTAATCATTATCAAGCAGCAGTAGATATTCTTCTATTTTCATCAAGCATTATCAATCATAAGCATCATCAAATCTTACCAAGCAATATAAACCAATCATTTCAAAAGAATTATCCAACTCATATAAAAATAGCAACTCAAGGTGAATTTCCACAATAAGAGCATATCATTACATATTAGGAAAATATCATCATTTTGCACTCTTAACAAGCATTCTTCTAAATCATTATCAAGCAAGCATTTTCAAGAGATATTCTCCAAATCATGCATGACATTTAGCAATTCAAAGAGAAAATTATCATTATTAATGAAGTATTACCAAAGCATTTAGCACATGTTGCAATCATAAATTGTTATGATCCAGCAAGCAAGAGCATGATTACAAGAGATAAAATGGCAATCTTCATTAATTATGTTTCCAATTTGTTTCACAAAAATGCAAGCATGATTTTATTCTTTCAAAACATATAGACATATACTCATTAAAGAAAAAAATGTAACCAATGAAGTTCAAGGTAAATGCTATTTCTCAATGATCCATGATCCATGATTTATGAGTGATACCATTTGTTATAAAATATTGGAAATATAGAACTTAACTTATGAATATATTTTAAAATGTGCATCAATCATCAATGAATTTCAATTGTCAAGATTTAAGAAATAAGTATTCAATCAAAGCTCGTTAGGCATTTATTGCTAACTTAAGCTATAGGCTATTTTTCATTTTAAACTAAGTCATTCATGGTAACCTATAAGCTAAAGTTGGATGCACACAAAGTCTTTAGATCATGTAATCATTTAAGGTTATGGAAGACATATTTAGCATTCAAAAGATTTTTCAACTATGTTAATACTCAATTTAATTCATGATCAAACTTGACTTGAGTTATAAAGTTAAGCACTATAACTCTATCACCTAAGTAAAGTTATAGATTCCAATCATGAAAGTCAAGCAAGATTAAATATCATGTAAGCATGTGACTTGACTAAACTAGAAGATGAATCAAAAATATCTTCAAGAATGTTCAAAGAGTTCATCATAATCAATTTCATATACATGATCAAAGAGTCAATCTTGAAACAATCATTTATGTACAATCATAAAACTTATTTCAAGAATTGTTTCTAGATCAAGCATTTGAACATTCCACTGATCATGAAAAGATTTTTCAATGTAAGCACATGATTATTCCATTTTCAAGAAATGATATTATCTATGTAAGCACATGAAGATTTAATAAATTCAAGCATTCATGAACAATTTCCCATTTGTCAATTTTAACATTGTAAACACGAGAAAAGTATGTATTTGCATCAAATAATCATGATAGTGTTCATAATGCATGTTTTCAAAAATCACAAATCATCATTGAAAGATATTCATGGAAAGATTTAATGCAATAGGCAAAGAGTAAAGTAAGAAGACATTTTAGAGCTTAAAAGTTGCCCATTTTAGCTCAGAGCATTTCGAAGTCAACTACAAAACTTTGGGGGTCAACTGTTTGTAATTTCAACAGTATTGATTTGCATTTTGTTCTCCAATTGTTGACTAGTTATGCTTAGGGATTGACTATGCTTGATCCCTACACCATAAAAATATAGAAAAATACAATGCTCCAACGTACAATGATTCCAAAACATGGATTTGTGTAAGAACAAGGTAAATTTTCAATTCAACCATGTTTAAGATATTATTTTCAACATGTAAGTGAACTCAAATTTTGACTCTTATTGCTCATTATGCCTTTAATATGTTCAAGCATGCTTAAATTTCATCATAATGTATGAATATGATGTATAAAGTGTTACCACAAGCATGTTAGGCAATGTTAAATATGACAAGCATTTAACCTAACATTTTTTTGCAACAAGAACAAGTTATAATAATATCATTATAGTATCATGAATGTCAAATATTGGAAAATGTGTTATTGTCAACTTTGCACACACAAGTATATGTGTCGAACAAGTAATATGGACAGTAAATCCAAAATCATATCCCACATGGATTTGCTCTCAATTGTTCATTAAGTACAAAATTTATGACAAATCAATCTTATTCAAGTAACTCGATTTTGTAAACAATTAATTAAAACTAAATTTAATTAGAAAACTAAACTAATTAATGAATACTAAAATTCATTAAAGAAAGGCAATAGATTAAAATCTAAGATTATGGGTTCATTAACACTTCATCTGACATCAGCTTCTGTTATTATATACATTCATGGGTGGTTTTGCTAACCTAGAATCCAAACTATGTACAAGTCTCTATGGAGATACTTGTACAAATACCTAGCATAATTGGGTCACTATATGTTTATAATAATCACTTAAATGAGGTTCATTGAGCTAGTGTTCTAATTTGGCTATGTGTGGCATTTAGGTGTATGTCTACCTGATTGCGAATTAGATCACCTAAGTAACATAAACATATACTATTCAAACCTTAGTCTAATCTATAATTACTATGTCGAGTGTCTTCTAGATTAACAAATCATTCAATTGTTGGCCAAACAATTAAAAACATTAATAACAAATTTGAATAAGTAAAATTATACCCATTTATGGTAAATAAAAGAGAAACAAATATTCATATTACATGTTAAAATTCACCACAATCCTAGAAAAATAATTTTGCTCATGATAACTAATAAAACATTGTCTAAAGAAAAGTAGCCATTAAACCAAGTCAAAGAAAATAAGAGAAATACAAAAGTGGAGAGAAAAAGTAATAGTTGAAGCTTTTGATCTCAAATCTCCCTCAAATTCTCTTGCTTTCTTGCTTTGTTTTTGACTTTTTTTCTCTAGAGTAGTTGCTTGTTGTCCTTTCCCCAAAACCTTTGAAAAAGGCCTCTTAAATAAGCTTTGAAAAAAACCTAATTTCCAAAATCCCATAGAAGAATTTATTTTTGGAAATGTCTTGTGCTTCATGACCTTCTCTCCTTGGTGCTTCAGTGTCATGCTTATTGGCCAAAGTATGGTGCATCAAGTCTTGTGGCACCATGGCGCTTGCTTTTGGGCACTGCAACACTCTGCTCTCAAGCTGAACTATGGAGCCAACAAGTCCACCAGTGCCACGGCCACACTTTCCTCAATGCTACAACCTTGACCTCTTTGGTGCCATAGCCTTGAGCAACTCAAGGCTGCCGTCTTCATTCCATGTACTATCTTGTGTAAAACTACAGCAATCTAACCTTTTCCAATATGATTTTCACCTCAATCTGATCCAAACTGAGTAAATTAGTAAACATAAAAGTTGTATCTTTGTCTCTTAGATTTCCAATGGCTAAAGAATCACCTCAATTGGACTTCTGTAGCTCAAGTTATCCTCAAAATACTACAACATGTACAAACGAAACCATCACCATACGTGCATGGTTTTTCATCAAATAAACCTTTCTCATCAAATGTCCTATAAGATAGTAAGAGAAATCAGCAATAACTATTCTTAATGTAATTTAAAATAATATAATATAAAATTAAACTAAAATAACTTAAAATTAAACTACTTAACATATAATCAAACTTAACTAAAAAAACCACCTAAAATGTTAAAATCTGAGCCTAAAATCTTAAAGACTTAGTTACTTAAGTACACAGACTATATCAAAATAACTATATACACTAGAGTTATCAAGTGCCATCAAATTATCACAACCAAGAATATGCTCAAAAGGATATTTTTCAATCAATTTTCACAAATCATGAAAGAAATATCTAGCAAGGAGAACTTTGTGCTATTTATGTACAAGTACCAACTTAATTTTGTTTAACTAGGCAATGTCATCAAAATCAATTAATCAATTTAAATCAAAAGGTACAAGGAGGTTTTGCAAGAAGATCATTTAAAGATTTAATTTCTCTTTTCAAAACTTTTCACTTAAAATATGCATACAAGATTTGAGTTTGACATGCTTATTGCAAAACCATGAGCTCAATGTCATTTAACTTTGTTCATTTATGCACTAAATGATTTATGAAATGTGTAATAAGCATAATGAATCATATTTATGTGTGTCAAGTGTTATTTTCAAATATCCAACAATTTGTGCCAAAAATGTCTTTAGGTCAATTCAAACTTACAACCAAGTTGCACATTATATAAGAACAAGTTAATAAGTATTTTTCATCATGAAATAACCTTGTTCAATTCAGAAATCATTATAAGTTCAAGGATGGCAAGCATTTTTCTCATGTAAGCTCATTATGCTCTAAAAAGTACAAAATCAAGTAGTCAAAATGTTCAAGCTTATTTTTAACCATTTTGAACTATTTAAGTATGTTCTAGAGTGTAAATCAAGATTGTTTAAATGGTCATCTTATCTTAGGTACAAGGAAATCTAACGATTAACTTTTCAAACTCAATTTTCTTTTTTTAAACTACTAGAATATGCAAGCATGTAAATCAAACATGTAAGCTCATATCATCAACATCAAACCTTTTGTATTTCAAGATTATGGTTAAAATTCCTTTTTCCTCAAAGAAATAATATGAAATTAAATTCTCAAAATATGAGGAAATTTCATCAAACCAATTTTCCACAATCAAGTAAAATCAACAAACTTAAAAATGGTCATGATGATATATTCAATGTTCAAATATAAGTGCATTCTCAATCTTAGGTTCATACTTCCTTTAAGATCATGCAATTTATAACACGTATCACATTTTAACTAATTTTGTATAATCAAGATTTATCAATAAAGTTCAACAAAGAGTAATCAAACAATTATGCACTTGATATCCAAAACAAGAGTAAGCAACTAAATTCTCAATTAAGAAAAACAACCATCTTAAGAAACCAAACTTAATCAGTGTAATCCAAATGATTATAGGCAGTTAACCAAAATCCTCAATTAAACAAGCAAATGACTTTTGGTATAGAAATCACCCATTTTCATTTGTGTACTTAGAAAGCATCCAATTTTCAATAAATTGTTCTTCCTTGCTCTTGCTTACCTACAAAAAGATCTTGTTTTTGGTATCCAAATTGCTTTAGATCGTAAAGGATTTGTTTCAATATGCATAGTTCCCTTTTGGAACCTAATGCATCAAATTTAACTATCACAAGAACATTGACCATAGGATGAACAATAAAAATATTAAAAAGAGGTAAGAAAGTTTATAACACTCCTAGTTTTTAATCCCTCATCATTCTTTTAACAACATTCTTCAATTTCTTGTTCTCTTCTTCTAATCTATCAAAATTTCGTTGAAGAGTTTCATAACTAATTTTCAAGCTATTGTTTTTATCCATCAAAATTTCCTTTTGAACTTTGAGCTTTGAAATCTTTTCTTTTTATGTTAGATTTAAATCTTGAAATGAAAGTGCTAGTTCTTAAAACATGCTTTCCAATCCATTATTTGAAAAGAAAGTGGTCAATAAGATGAAAAGCCTATCTCATGGTTTAGTCTTGAGAGTTGATATTTGCTTGATTCATCATCATCACTTGTTGAGTCGTCATCCTCAAAATCATCTTCTTCCAATTCTTTTTCTTATTGAATTTCTCCATATAGCTTTTTTAGCTTTTCCTATATCTCTTTAGCACTTCCACAATTTTGAACTTGATTGTATTGTCTTTCATGAAGTGCACTAAAGACAATTGCATGGCATTGGCATTGAGTTCAATTAAGTCAAGATCATGTGAATTTCAATTAGCCATCTTTTTCTCTATTTTGTTTGGACCATTCTTAATTTGCTCCCAAGCATGATAATCTAGGGCAATGATGAAATACTTCACTTTAGGTCTCTAAATAAAGAAATCTTCACCATTGAATTGTGGAAGCTCTATAATTGATGGTCTTTCTTCAAAGGTTGGTTCATGAGAGTTGGTTGCCATGTCTTGGATCTAATAAGGATTACTCAAAGGCGGTTAGACCTACAAACTTGAGACCAAGCTTTGATACCAATTGTTAAAAATATTAGCCAAATGAATAAACGGCAAGAATGTTTAAGAGGTTGGTGAATTGGACTTCAAAAATTTTGGAATACTTAAAATGAATAGCTATGGTCGACTATGGAAAAGCTCTAGTCGACTATGGTTATGTTTTCTCCTTGATAAACCCTTTCAAAGCTGTTTCAACAAACATATAGTTGACTATAAAGACTTGAAAGTCAAACTTAAACTAGAAAATCATTTTGAAAGCTTGTAAATGAATTCTTTTGAAAACTTTGACAATTATGCTAATCTTAAGCAAGTCTACACTATCAAATATAAGTAAAAAACCACTTTTGAAATGATTAACAGTTTTTTAGTGTAAAGGAATGAAATCAAAATCAAGAACTTTTTTCAAGAAATCATTTTTAACAAGAAATGAATGAGTACAAAGATACAAGTCTAACAAAGATGCAAACGAAGGAGATATGAATAAAAGTATAAGCACAAGTAATTAAAAAACAACACAAAAGAAAATAAATACATAATTATTTTTTATAGAGGTTCGGCTTTCTCAAGTGCCTACATCTTTTCCCTTTGATCACCAAGGAGTTTCATATCCACTAAAGGAATGTGCTTTTTAATGAGATCAAGCTTAAACCCTCACAAATGCTTTTCAATTGGATCAAGTAATATCCCTCACAATGGCTTTTTGTGAGCTCAACCACAATCCACAAATACCTTTTTAACGAGAGCAAACACAACCCTTGTAATTATCTTTATCGAAAGCCAGCACAAACCACACTAACTTTTCAAGACTAAGTTAAAACCTTTACAAGGGTGGATACAAAGAATAGTAAGAGTGCCTCTAAGAGGTAGATTTTGCCAAATAAGTACAAGGGAAGAAAAATGCCTAAATAAAGGGTATAAAGATTCGAGTGAAAGTACAAGTGAAATTTCAACTCAAGAATACGTAGTTTTGCTTTGGTGTTCTTTCTTTTCTCATTAAGATTTTGATGCTTAAGAGTTTAGCCTTTTCTTTCTTCTTCCACACTTTGAAATAATTCCAAAAGGTCCTTTTTGTAGTTGAAAAAGTCTTGGAGCCATTGAAGATGAATCAAACAAGAAACTAGTCTTTTATCCTTAAGTTTTGTCTAACGTTCACTTATAGTCGAGAATAGAGCCTCTAGGGTGGACTATGTTCTTTCAAAATTTCAAATTAAAGCTTCTATAGTCGAACACAAGTGTTCTCTAATCGATCCACTTCCTAAATGCTCGTTATTTTGAGTTCTGGTCTTGAATGGTAAATCAGGGTTTCTTAAAACATTAGAGTTTTTAGGTGTTTTAATTAAGGGTCAACTAGCAAGGTTATTGGGTCAATTGGGATTGTGTTTCTTCATGATTTTTCATCCTTTCTACCATAGGGTCAACTAGGCTTACTCTAAGATCGACTAGGGCTTTTGAGTCTTCAAGTTTCTTGCCATTTTTGCATGTTTAGTCAGTCATATCTTCATTGTAGTCAAATATTGAGTGATGACTGAGTTTTATGACTTGAAACAAGCTTGGTGTTGTATAGATCAATCATTTTTGAAGCCTTAAGATAAACTTCACCATTTGTGAACCTATCTTACACTTTTAAACATCTCAAGAGTAATTGTTAAAGAGATCATGAAGAGAACTCATTTATGCAAGTTTAACACTCATACAACTAAGTCATTCAAGCTTGTAGATATTTATAAAGTAAGTGTGTGATAGTTAAATAATATCAAGAATTCACACAACTAAAACAATCGAGTTTGTAACCATATAAGGACGAATGTATGAGAGTTAAATCATTTCAAGAACTTATTAAGGATCACTTAAATAATATTCAAGTAAATTTGTTCATTTTGTCCTAATCAAAACCATAATCATTTTAAAGCTAACATGATTTTCTATTTTTTATGAATTTAAACATTGATAACTTTCTTTTTAATTTTAAGGTAGATTTTTTTGACACTCTTTCATTTCCTATTCTTTTATTTTTGCCTTTGGCTTTTTCTTTCCATAATTAGATTCTAGTTTTTTAATATCCTAGTCATTGGAAAATTAGGTTTTCTCTAATTCTTTTTTTTTTGTCCTTTTTGGAAGGTTGCAATGCCATGTGGTGGTTCTTTAGACCCTTGATATGTGGCCTTAAACTCCCTTTTTAACTAATTCTGAGTCTAAGTCAACCTAGAACTACCAAATCATGTAAAGTTGGCAATAGTTACAAGCAACACAATTATTCAAGCACACAAGCAAGCAAAGTATGAAAAGCAAGTAAAAGTGTGTAAGAAGATATTTGAGAGAGTAAAGCTTTTACTAGCATTGAATAATTAGTTATACAATGAGCTAAAGGGGTTTTATACATAAAGTCCCCACAAGTAGCCACCTTTATATTCAAAAACTATTTTGGACCTTAAAGGTAACTACTTTTCTCTAACAAGCAAAAGGGTGTATCTAACGATTAGTCTTGTTCAAAATGAAGCAAGAGGCTCCCACATATTGTTTTGGCAGTTCTACCCTTTTTATGGATCATTGGCTATAACGTTGCCTAGTTTCCCTACTAATGCTGCATGCAAGGTTATGAGTTGGCTCGATGGTGCATGCAATTTGCCTTACTGTATCTAACTTGGCTTATCTATGTGTTTCACGTTGTCACACACCTCAAGTGGGCTGTTTATGGGCCTTATCACCAAAAGGGGTCACCTCCCTATCTCATGCACTCAATGGAATGGAAATTATCTAAGGACCTTATTTATCACCCATGTACCTACTAAGCATGCTTATCTTCCTCCAACATCTTGAACCACGAGCCATGACACCCCTTTCCCCCTACTTAAGCTAGCAATGTCCTACTTGCCCCATGAAAAGCATTCACCTTACTTGGAACAGCCACAAGTCCTCCACAGATTCCCAATTACCTTTATCCTTGGGTAGTCTTTTCCATTGCATAAGGTACTAATGCTATGACATGTGATACTTCTATCTAAGTACCTTTTCAGACAGCACATCCTCTACTTCCCTTTCATATGTAGCTTGGACCCCCCATCAATGCCATGTGGCTCAACCTTCTACTAGGGTTCTCCTTATCTCCATTATATGGCTTAAGCATACTCACATGGAAGATTGGGTGCACCTTGGGTTATGTGTTGCACATTGTTGCACACCTCAAGTGGGCTGTTTATGGGCCACATCACCAAAAAGGGTCATCTCCCCATCTCATGCACTCAATGGAATGGAAATTATCTAAAGATCTTCCTTATCACCCATGTACCTACTAAGCATGCTTATCTTCCTCCAACATCTTGAACCATGAGCCATGACACCCCTTTCCCCCCACTTAAGTTGGCAGTGTCCTACTTGCCCCATGAAAGGCATCCATTTTACTTGGAATAGCCACAAGTCCTCCATAGATTCCCGTTTACCTTTATTCTTGGGTAGTCTTTTCCATTGCACAAGGTACTAATGCTATGGCATGTGATACTTCTATCTAAGTACCCTGTTAGATAGCACATCCTCTACTTCCCTTTCACATGTAGCTTGGACCCCCTATTAGTGCCATGTGGCTCAACCTTCGACTAGGGCTTTATTTGTCTCCATTATATGGCTTAGGCATTCTCACATGGAAGATTGGGTGCACCTTGGGTTTGGGTGACATGTCCAGCTTGTAAGCCACTCGTCCTATCTTCTTGACCACCTTTTAGGGCCCTTCATACCCATAGATGAAGTCTTTGTACCTCAATACCAAATGGAGCTTCACTATCACCATGTCCCTTAAATCCAAATAAGTTTATCATCATGACTTGTCAACCTATTTCTTGGCCTTATTACCACCTTTATGGAGGCATGCTCAAGCCAAGTCTCACTATGCATCCCAATCTCTTACACACTTATAGGGAAGAGAGGTCAAACCAATGTACCCAACAACTGTTGCACTAGGCATATGTGGTTGTTGCCTAATTTCTATTTCAAAGGGGCTCTCAACCATGGACTTGTTGCATTGGAAATTGTGAGAAAGATGGGAAACATCATGCCATCGAGGCTACTCTATCAAGGTGCTATGCATGAAGTGACATAGGTAGAGCTTAAGCATCACATCCATCTTCTTGGTCTACCCATCAGATTATGGATGAAAGTTAATGGAAAAGTGCAACTTAGACCCCACTAGTTTGAATAACTTAGTCTAAAATCTACTTATGAACCAAGCATCCTTGTGACTGATGATGGTCCTTAGAACCCCCAAAACTTCACCAAATGCATCATGAGCAGCATGGTTACCTCTTTGACTGGACACTCTCGGATGCTAGCTATGAATTTGGCATACTTGGAGAATCTATCCACTACTACCATGTGCATATACTTGGAGAATCTTCTCACCCTTGTATGCTTAAAAGGCCCACTTCTAAAGCTAGTAAGGGAAATGTATGAAATAAGCTTCTTCAATTTGCTTGTGTTAATCTCATGACAAGTCTTCCTTCTCATGGCTTGGCCATCAATGATACCTTTCTTTTCCGAATCCAACTATTACTCGTACATAATCACTACTGAAACCCTTAGTGAAACTAGCTTTAGCTTGACCACTAATTAAAAAAAAATGCAATCTTTTTGTTTTTCAGTGATCGCCTTCAATTGATTTTTTATGGAACAAAATCTAGAGAAGAAGTTTGTTTGCAAGTTTTGTAACAAAAGATTCCCATGTGGGAAGTTCTTAGGTGGTCACATAAGGACTTAAATGAAAAATGAGAATTTTGTTGAAACAGAGGAAATAGCAAGTGAACTCACCATAAACAAGCTTCTCTTCAACTGTAACGCAAGGAATATCAAGATAGATGCTGAGCCTGAAGCCAATGCCCAATTTGGTGATGGCCTTATGGAGAACCCAAAGAAAACCAAGAGGTTTGCTCATTCACGCAACTTTTCTATAGTAAAAGAGATGGCTTGTAAATATATGTATCATGTGATACCTAGGTGATTTAATTAACAGCAAAAGCAACTGTAAGTTAATGGAAAGACATATTACATCTGTGAAACTGATTATCTTAAGGCGAGATGTTCATTTTGGAAGGTAATGAATTTGATCTGAATTATGGCGAAATCATAGGAACTTAGATATATTTTACCATTATTATTATTATTGAATTTCTTTTAATGTTTCAAATATCAAATAATGTTAAATTATAAATATACCCAGTTTTTTCTTAATGTATCTTAATGGTCATTTCTCATCGCACCACACCGTCACCATTGTTTGTATTGAACACATTTTGTCTCAATCTCATTGCTACAACTCCAAATCTAATTATTGGGCTATCAATCTCACCGTTACCACTATTTTCAATTTGACATGTGCCAAAATATCAAAATCATCATTGAGCCAAATGGAGCCTAAATAGTTTGAGGACTTTCCCATGATGAAAGGTGGCTTAAAAAATTTGGACCCCACAAAATCATAGATAAAACTATTTTAATAATGAAACTTTGTCAGTCCTAAACTAATCAAAATATTATTGTAAGATTGTTAGAAACCTAAACAAAATTTTTAAATTCAATGTTTTCCAATTGATCGTTGAAGAAGACAAATTTAAAATTGAAATTTCTGGATTAAAGATAAGATATGACTATAAACAAGTTATAATCGTCTTTGCCATGATTCAATATTACCAATTATTTTCTTCATGGTTGTCATTTTGTTTTATGCATGAATAGGGTAAGAATGGAAATGTTCAAATCTTAAAATTTCTAATCATACATTATAGTCTAACCACTGAAAGTAAACTAAAAGGTCTGGCATTTCCATGGTATGAGAATAATTTACATATCTATATTCTTGAACTCAAAATAAATCTTGGATAGGGAAAAATCCTGAAGCAAATAAAATTTGAACAAAAATGAAATGTGAAACTAAAAAAGAAAAAAAGAAAGAGAGAAGTACAATAAATACCGGAGTTCCTTAATATTCAAAAAAGGAAACTATTAGGCTATTGCTTTTGTTATTCTTCCACCAAAAATAGTTGTGTTCCACACAATGACCCCATTCGATAATATCCCAAATGCCAAAGGTACTACAAAAGAATTCTCTCGCGCAATGCAAAGGTGATTATGTAGACAAATATTCAAGTTCCAACAAAAAAGAGTTGTTGGCAACATGGTCTTTGCCTTTGAGTCAAATACCATTCATACATATGGTATTGATACACATCATGTGTAATCTCAACCACGTTTAATATTTTATTGTGCACCCACGGTGTACTTTGAAATTTTTAAATTTATTAAAAAATTTGGATGTGGGAAAGAAAACATTTTCCCCCGACACAACTTTTTAATTTTCAACGTGGTTTTTTGTTCAATTTTAGACTTATTACCAAACAAAACCCTCAAATAAGTCAATAACCTTTGATTATGTTTAAAGAACCCTTGAACTATTATTTTAGGCCCAAAAGTCTTTAGGATTAACAACAATATTAGGGTATAATTCTAAAATTTTGATCGAAATTATATAGAAGTTTATTGGTTTTCAAAATAGACTCTCTACCTCAAAAAAAAATTTTCGTTGAACGCATAAGTCTAATTGTTAGTCAACCGTTAGTGTTTCCGTCAATTTGATGATATGGCAAAGGTAAAATGATAATTTTATCCTTAATTAATTTTTAAAATTGTTATTATATAATTTTATTTATTTATTATTAATTAAAAAAAGCTCCCATCTAGGGAGCATCGAAGCTCCCTTGGGGAGCACCAGCCAATGCCCTACTTTCTTGGGGAGCTGGGAGCATCGATTGGTGCTCTTTATTTTTTTTATTTTTTAAATATAATAATAATTTTTTAAATTAATAAAGAAAGAAGTGACATTTTACTCTTTCTATAATCTCTGTTAACGATGTTTGCCCTCCTAGGGTGAAATATTCATTTTGAAAATTAATGGACCTACTTGAAATTTTGAATAAAACTTAAAAAGGTAGAGGTATTTTACCCAAAATATAATTATGCCATTAGTCCCAATGATAAATGTCATTTTTTGTCCACGTGATATCGAACATTGTGATTCTCCATTGATATTGGATGCGAGTATGGTTGTTAAGACTTTTATAAGAGTTTAAGTTAATCATTACTCGTAACTTATTTTCAAACAAAAAATTATTATTAACAATTTGAGTTTAAATTTTTGAAGGGCCACATGTTTAGGCTTTAAAAATTACTAGACCAGTGGTGCTTGAACTTATGTTATTACAATTGGTATTAAAGTTGTGCCAACTTGATATGAGCTTTTACATTATGTTGGTGAAAGTTTGGTCTTGTGATATGGGGCTTGATTATGATTGTGATTGTGATGTATGGCTTTAATAAGGACATCAAAGATTTGGATAAGTAAGATTGTAATATCTTATTTCATATTGCATGTAAATGTGATTTTTAATATCTATATTCTAATAAATAGCAACTTGAACTTCTGTTTTTAAAGGTCATGCGGTTTAGGTCTAAAAAGTTGTTGGATTAATGTGCTTAATTTTGAGTTGTTACAAACTTGACATGCTGACATATCTTCATGGTAGATGATCAAGTTTACCAGTTAGCAATTGGCACCAAAAACGCAAAAAAAAAAAAAACATTTCTCGATTTCTCCTTCTTCTATTTCTCTTAAGCAGAGTAATTTTTTCGAAATTCTCTTATTTTTCTTCAAATCTCAAAAATCGAAAATCTAAAATCCTATATCTTTGACTTTTTTTGAGATTTGGAGAAAAAGGGGGGGATTTTTGAGAAACAATTTCAATTAAGGAAAGAAGAGAAGGAGAGTAAACAGAAAATGATTTTTTGATGATTCTAATGCTGCCTATGTTGGGGATTCTAGGCTTTGGTTTTGCCAGGTGACCATGTCTGCTAGTTAAGTCAACAAGGGACAACTTACATTAGACCTAGCTGTTATTATAATTTTGTTAAGCAGAAAGGTTTATTTGATTTAAATAAAAAAAATTAAGAGTTATTTGAAAGTAATAAAATGTGAGAGATTTGGTTAAAGAATAGAGTATAATATATGGGCTTTTTTTTATAAAGATTTATGGTGTATATCTTCTAATAAACTACAAAACTTAGAAGCCCTTGAAAATAAATAGATATAAGTTAGTTGATTTGTTCCTTTTTTTTCAATCTTTTTATTTATTCAAAGATTCAAGTGAGAAATTACTATTGGACTTGTTTTCTTGGAAAACCAAAGAGAAGGAGAATAAAAATCTGGTGTCTAATCGACTTCCCAGGAAAGAGCTGGAAGTTGGTGTCTAATCTGTTAAAGGTCCACTTAATTAATTAAAAGAAGAGTGAATATATGTTATTCACCTAAAAAAATGGGGAAAATTGGATAGGATAATAACTTTTAAGTTTATTATTATTTATTTATTTATTTTTAAGTAAATTTCATATAAATCTTTTGTGATGTGATATTTTTTCACATAATACTCTAAGATTTTAATTTTTTTAAATAAAATTTCTTGTTTTACCATTATTCCTATAAAAATTAACGGTGGTAAATTTTTATATTTTTATTTTAAATTAAAAAAAATTATAATTAATGGTTATGTATCAAACGGCTACATTAATTTTTCTGATGAAATTTGCACTACTTTTTGGTCAAGAGCAATTCTGATTTTCGTGTTTTTCAGTTTTTTATAGATGTATTAAATTTATTAAGGGTCCGGCAGATATTTTTTCATCTTAGTAAAGAATCTTTACTTGCTGTTTGCATTAAAAAAATATATAAAGGTTTTATCATCTTTTTAATAAAAATTTAATTAAAAAGTAAATATTGTTATCCTTGAGGAACAATGTGGTAAAACAAAAGTTTTATTTGGAAAAAAGAAAACTTATGGATCTGTTTAGGTGGAATCTACTTTATATTTTAAAAATTTTTTAAGTATTTTAATTAAATTATAAATGAGATAATAATATCTTATTTAGTGATAGTGTATGAAATGGAATAATTAATTTATTAATGGATCTTAAATGTTTCGTAGTGGACAAAGCGACTTGGAATCAGCAGGAATCGAACGATTTTCATTCATCATCGCCAGATGCCGACCATGTAATGAAAATTAGGAGAACTCATTACTCTACAGGGCAAGTGGGTAACAGACGTAATAAACATTGCCAAGAAAAAGCAGCGCACTGAGAAACAAAGCGACACTTGGGATGAAATTCTCAACGTCAGAATGGGGACAATTATTGTTTTATTGGATGTAACGACACCTCTCAAGTAAGAGAAACTCCAACTCAAATTTCATAATTTAAAAATAAACTTAGTGCTTGTTCCGCACCGACTATTCTTTTTTTAACTTATCTACAAGAAGAGGTTGGACTAAATAAAATGTTAAAAACATTTTATAAAAAAATAAAAAGAAATTTTAATAAAACACTACATTTAGTTATCTTGTACAACAAGAATAGTTAACAAGATACTTAAATAAAATAAATATTATATTCTTAATTAGAATATAATTATCCTAAAGTCTTAGTACAAGTAAATTAAATAAATAAGAAATTTTATTATACCTATAATTCTTATATAGACTTTAACTCATAAAGAAAATATTAAAATTATAAGCATATCTATTCATGACTTTTGAGCTTTCGTTTTGGCTTTTGACCCTCAGTTTACTCTAAGAAATTATCTGTGAGACGTTCTACATCAATCCCCTCTATTTGAGAAAAACTCGACCTCGAGTTAACTTGTAGATTTGGATACAAAAGTTCATCTGATGAATGAAATGGGTAAATATCCGTCACATTAAATGTTTTGAAAATTCCCATTGTGTCTAGTAAATCCACCACATATGCATTGTCATTGTGTCTAGCACTAGGAATCAGATCAATATGGTACTGAATATCTCTCACGGGTGGTTAACCATCAAGTAAATCTTTTGGCATCACTTCATTGAATTCTTCTAATAATAGTTTGATTACTTCTGGATGCTCTACTATTTTTTGATCCTCTTCAATTGACAACATCTGTTTCACAACCAAAGCATGTACCTCTTTTGACTCTTTGAAAGCAATCTCTATCTCATTCCCTGAATAAGTAAGTGTAAAGAACGTCCGCCTCTCCATTTTAGAAGTTTTAGTTTTGGCAATTCCTTCACTGGTACTAAAGTAAACTTTATACCATCCTTCTCCAATTTGTAGGTATTTTTTCTTCCATCATGTTGTGCTACAACATCAAATTGCCAAGGTCTACCAAATAATAAGTGACAAGCATCCATATTCATAATATCAAAATACCTCATCCTTGTATTTACCAATGGAAAAAGGTACCTTACATCGTTCTATTACGTAAATCTTCTTTGCTGCCTTAATCCAACCAATAGTATATGGATTTAAGTGTTTTTCAACTTTAAGACCCAAACTTTCAATAGCATCCTTACCAGTAATATTCTCGCAAGTACTACTATCAATAATCATATCAAAAAAAAAATGGTTAGTGATAATGCACCTAGTTCGAAATAATTGATGTTGCTTAGTATTTTTTTTTTTGAAGACAACATCAATCTTCTCACCACATAGTTTTGGCCATCATCATAATCCTCATACTCATCATCTTCCCCATTTGGACCACAGCAAATCTCATCATTTTCTTCTTCTTGTTCCACCACATGAACTACTTTTTTAAAAGAACAATCACTAGATATGTGACCAGGTTGATTACATTTAAAACACTTTCTTGGGGTTGGTTTGACATAAGGATTTGCAGTTATCTGCCCTTCCTTTGCATATGTCACTTTTTGCTTTCCAATTGCCTTTTCTTCTTTGTACTAGTTATTACGTGCAGAACTATCATGAACTGAATTATTCTTATCGTTGGAGGTTCTATCATTATCCCTGCTGTAACTCTTACGAGAATAATCAAGTCTATTCTTTTCTCCCAGCATCAATTTAGCCTTTAAAATAACATTTTGTACTTCAGGTAAATTTCATAATACTTGTACCCCCATCTTGTCTTTAATAGTTAGCTTTAACCCCTCCAAATACCTAGCAATCTATTGCCCTTCGGTCTCCCCAAGTCATTCCTTTCTATTAGTCTCATAAATTCTGCAATATACTCATGGATAGTTTTTTTACCTTGACGGCACCTTTGGTACTATTGGAACAAAATCTGCTTATAATTAAGAGGAAGAAAATCTTTCAGTAACAACTGCTTCATCTTACTCCAGGTTCTGATTGGTGCTTTCCCCTCATGATTCCTTTTGGATTGCAACTTTTCTCACCATGCAGAAACCCCACTTTTCAATCTATAAGGGACAAGTCTTGCACTTTTTCTTTTTGAAATTTTCATATATTCGAAAAAGCTGTCTATGTTTACTATCCCATCTAAAAAATCTTCAATATTCAAACTCTCATTAAAGTAAGGAATATCTACCGTTAATCTAAAATCGTGGGTATCTTGACCACAATAATTATTCCTTCTATATCTTGCGTACCTCACAAGTTCTTCAAAGTAATCATCTTCTTCATCTGAATCTTCCATGTAGACCTATTGTTTAAGCTTATTTGTAGGAACAAGTCTGCCAATAGGCTATCCGTGAGCTACATCATCTACAATACATGGCTTTTCGTCATTCCAGTTTATGTTAGCATCTACGCCTAGAGCATCAAGTTGATCTACAATTTCTTCAAAATGTTGTTCTAAACTCTAAAATCTGATATCCATTTATTGCTTCAAAGCCCTCAATGCCGCATCTTGATCTTGCATTGTAGATGAAAAGGTCTCAATTCCCTGATCTTTGTCATGGGAACCGTTGCCTACCATAATTGGGTCACTTGTCATTAGATTGGGTGAGTTTTTCCTGCTTTGATACCAACTAATGCAACGAGTTAAGGTGGAAACAAAAGACTAGCAGTTGACTGAGTCTTTAAGGTTAATAACCAAGTTTCAAATATTGAAACTTAAACTCAAGTTTGAGAGAAGAACTCAGTAATGTTATTTGATGATTCAAAAAACTAAACCTAAAGGGTATATTTATAGCATTATATGCCCAAATCCTAATAAAATTCTAATTTTGATTATTTAGTACAACTAAAGTAATTAATAAGAGATTTAAATAAAATAAATATTCTATTCATAATTGGAATATGACTATCCTAAAGTCCTAGTACATGTAATTAAATAAAAGAGAAATTTCATTATACCTATAATTCCTATATAGACTCTTAACTAACAAGAAAAATATTAAAATTATGAACATGCTCATTATGACTTTCGGGCTTTTCGTTTTGACTTTGGCGTTCAGTCTGCTCCAAAAAATTATCTGCTAGATGTTTTATGTCAATCTCTATCTCTCCAAATCACTACTCATCTATTATATTTCCAAAAAATCGTTTTAAATGGATAAAAAAACAAAATTAACTTTTTTGTTGTAACTAAAAGAACTTGTAATTGATATAAAGTTATTTATTATATGTTTATAAAAATTTTATAAAAATAAATTTATCAAACAGTTTTAATTTAATTTTAAAAATTATTATATGTTTATAAAAATTTTATAAAAATAAATTTACCAAACAGTTTTAATTTAATTTTAAAAATTATTATATTTTATAATAAACTTTATAATAATTTTTACATAAAAAAAAAATCCGAGGCCAAACATAGTCTTTATGTTCAATGTTTTCTTCTTGTTTCTATGTTTTTCTTTACATTGAGAATGCGTTGTGCTGCCGTGAATGGGCTTTCGGAGAGTGTGAAATGGGTCTGTGTTACAAGGTATAGCTGTTGCTTGTTCATTTCTGAAGATGGTCGGCAGCTCACAGGGGAAGAGGACAACTTTTGCAATCAGAATTTATCCTTGCAGGCACTTAATAATTGCGTCTCAGGGATTATATTTAAATATATCATATAGTTTATAAGGTGCATGAGCCTTTTCCACGTGCTACAGTGCTAATGATAATTAGTTTTGGTGGGCTAAGATCGATATGGGTTTAACAATGGCTTAGTTGAAGATAAGATTTTCACGCTCTTTTTTAAAGAGCGATTGATTTGGTCCCCCCTTATCTATAATTGGGTAGAAAAAAACACCCATCTCTCTACTTGTCTTTCCTTCCCTATTTTCTGTCGTATCCAGCACATAAAAGAACTCATTTCCTTTCTTCTTTTCCACTCATTCTACCCATCCGTCAACTTTTCTGCTACACCTAGCAAAGCTAATTAATCTCTACCTACAGTGCCATCTTGCTTCTATCCAGCTTATCTTAACATCTATAATGGCGAAGATTCCCTCCCCTTCGGTAGCCCTGGTCGTCGGTGTCACAGGTATGGCAGGTTTGAGCTTGGCAGAGGCTCTGAAAAAGCCTACAGCGCTTGGCGGTCCGTGGAAAGTATACGGCACAGCCAGAAGATCTAAGCCAGGCTGGTTTCCTTCAACGTTAGTTGACCGCTACATCTCATTTGACGCCTCAAACCTCGACGACACAATCAAAAACCTCTCGCCAATCTCCAATGAAGTAACGCACGTCTTCTGGGTCGCAATCCAAGTTCGTGAAAATGAAGAAGCAAACGTCTCTATCAATTCAGCTATGCTAAAAAACGTTCTTGATGTTCTCAAATCAGGTACATCTTCCCGGCTCTGTCGTGTTACCTTGCAAACAGGAACCAAGCAGTACATGGGTCCAATCCTTGATCCTTCACTTGGAAACCAGCTTGTCCCTCGCGACCCACCATTCCAAGAGGACATGCCAAGGCTACCTTACCCCAATTTCTATTATGCTCTGGAAGATCTTTTGGCTTCGTATACGCCATCTTTCTCATATTCTGTCCATCGTTCATCTATAATAATCGGTGCTTCTTCGAGGAGTGTTTACAATTCATTGCTTTGTTTGGCAGTTTATGCCAATATTTGTAAGCACCAAGGCTTGCCATTTCGATTCCCTGGCAATCGATACACATGGGAGCATTTCTGCGATGTGTCCGATGCAAGAGTGCTTGCAGAGCAACACATCTGGGCAGCAGTCTCGGAGAAGGCTAAGGATCAAGCCTTCAATTGCACTAATGGCGATGTTTTTACATGGAAAAGCTTCTGGACGGAGTTGTGCAAGGTTTTCGATGTACAGTTTGTCCAGTTTGATGAAAAGGAAAAGTTTGATGTGGTTGAGATGATGAAGAAGAATGCTCCGGTTTGGGATCAGATTGTGGAAGACCATGGGCTCTTTAGGACCAAAATAGAGGATATGATCACTTCCTTTGATGCACTCAAGATAGTCTTAAATTTTGAGTTTCAACATGTTTCTAGCATGACAAAGAGTCGAGATTTTGGTTTCTTTGGATATGCTGGTACTCTTAGGAGCATTGAAATGTGGGTAAGAAGATTACAAGAAATGAAAATTATACCTTAGTATCGAATTCCCAACAGCTCAACGTCCACAAATACATGGAAATAAAAAGGGAGTGTAGTGTAAGCTTTGTAAGCTAATCGATTATGTACTTGTAAAATATTATATTAATTAGTCATATTTTATATTAAACACATTATGAATATTTAAAATGATATATAAAGTATTTTTTTATTCATGAATTTATTTATAAAGAGTTATGAGAAGTTTATGTAGATAAAGTTTTTAGAATATAATAACTTTGTAAAGAAATTATAAAGGTTATGTATCAAATTTTTATTCCTAAATATGTTTTTAGTTATTGTATTGTTAAGAATAAGAACATTGATAATGTTTAAAGATTGATACATGTTAAGTTTTTTTAGTTTGAAAGTAAGTAATTGATCTCATATATTAAAATTTGTGAGATATTTTGGGATAATATGTGAGTGTTTGTTAAAGAATCAGTTCACTAAACATGACCTTCTATATAGGAGTTTTATTTGGTATTTCTTTCAAATGCTTATGAAAATACTCTCATAAAAGTAATCTTTAGACTTGTCATATCAAATCATCTTGTATATGAATTGTCATACTTTGATTTCATCTTTATGGGTCTAGAGATGATCAAATGTTTAAAAAAGGTGTTTTTGAGCATGACATGAAACATATGAAGATGAATGAGTACTCTAAAAAGGATTTATCTTCCTAAGTGATTTGAAGGGAACATATGTCATTTGCTCTTGCTTATATTGATTAAAAGTCCTTGACGAAAGCAATTTTGATAGGTCAATATAAAAGCTGTAGGATTAATATGAATAAGTTAAAAAGTAGATACTGAGTCAGAGATATATAATGAAAGGATTGAATTATACTGAGATATTGTATATTGAAAGGTTAGTCAAATTATATTAACTCTCCTAACATTTGGGTGACCATGATGTATTGTTCGATGTCGATCATGATTTATAAATATAAATATAAATTTTTAATTAAATTAATTTGTATTTATTATCAACATGTTGGGAACATAATGGGTCACACACATAAGGTGAATTGTCAAAATTAATTTGAGTTCAATTGGATGTGATCTAATTAATTTTATTCAAGCTTGATCAAATTAAGTATTGAGCTAAATCAAATATAATTTGATGCAGTATTAAATAAAGTCCCAATTTGCACAAGACATTTTATAATCCTTGTTACGTATAAACTAGATCAATTCACTCTATAAAAAAATCTTTTGGCTGCCTTTTGAATGTATAGAAGAGTTTTATTTTTATTTTCTCATATGTTGAGATAGGATTACAACCAAACAAAGAGAAACACAAAGAGAGCTCAAAGTTAAGAGTTTGCTAACACAAACTTTGACTTAGAGATTCACACACTCTTAGTAAAGAGATTTCGACAAATCATTATGTGGATCACCATTATAGGCAGAACAACTAAACTGTTATGGTTTTATAAGTCTTAGTTAGTGTATAAAAGTTAAAACAAAAAGCTAAGTAGATTCCACCAAAGAAAACAAACTTTCAAGTATGTCAAACTTTCTCTTGTCGTTTTTTTAGATTAATTTCAATTAAAATAATCCATAATTTAAAAAATTATAATTTTAATAATATTTCGCTGCATATGAATCATCTTAATATGATTTAAATCTCCAGCAACGTACGACTTGGAATTTGATCCTAGGGATGTCCATAAGGGACAGATACTACGAGGTTAAAAAATCTTTGTAGAAAGAGAAAGAGTTTATTCAATTATAAGATGTTATATTTTTTTCAAAATTAGTAGATTAAGAATTTTTTAAATATCAATCATGCACCACCATATGAATTTGACAACATTATTTATCTTACTCATAGAATTAATTGTAAAATTATTAATTTCATTAACTAATTTAATATAAATACATATGATTTGGTCAATTAAATCTAAATGATTCATCTTTATCTCTAAATAAATTAAACTCAAATTTGACCACTCAAAATTCATGTATGAATCATTCAATTTATCTCTAAATAAATTAAGATAATTTAAAAATAAAATTTAAATTATTAAATTTCAATTGTGCTCAAAGAAAAGAATGAAATTAAAAAAATTAAGAATCAAATTGAATAACACAGCAAAAATAAACATAGAAAACGGAATCCTTGATCACTTGTTTTGGCATATGATCAAATTAATACTTCTATATACAAGCAAATTATCAATTATCTTTAATAGTGATTTCAATAAATCACAAATTATGACCCCTTTTCTCGCAAACTAAAACTCTACCTTTTCTTGATTACATACCACTCGGAAGGAATCGAGCTTTTGAAATGATTAAACCATCCCTGCTTGCTTTTTTTAATACAATAATACATAGGAATGACCTATTGAGTCAAATATTCAAAGCAACAGAAAAGACTCGAAATGAGAAGCTGGTGAGTTGAGTGGCATTTCCAGACCTAGTTGGCGCCCGAGTTTTACCAATGATGACTCGCTCCAACTTGACTCGTCATCTTTGGACAAACATTCGACCTAACATAACCCTCTCCACAACTACGGCACCTTCCATCATGGCTATCGGACTCTCATCACAAATCGCTTCCTCTCCTACACCCGATATGAAATACATATCACATCATTGAATAAACTGAAATTTAAATAATAAAGTAACCGTAGGGTTATGTGTTCAATATTAATGCATTAAAATTGAATTATAATAAAAAATTAAGGATGTAAGGTGATTTATCTATCTTATTTTTTAATGCAAAAGAAATTAAAAATTCATAAAAGATAAATTTGAAATGTAAAAAAAATAAAAATATAATGTGAGACATCAACAAGAGAACAACAAACAAAGAATGGCACCGAACGAGTGATTTATGGAAAAAGTTGCAAAAGGCAAGACAACAGGACTAAATCAAAGTAGGAGTTCTTTTGCCATCTCTAATGAAAGATTGATACCAAATCTTAAGTCGAAGAAACAAAGGATATTTTTTCCCTGCATTGTTTTGAACTCTGATTCAAACATGAGAAGGAAAAGGAGTTTCGAGCAGAGCTGGCAGAAGAAATGAACCACATGGAACAGCACAAACAATAAAAATCGCCCAAATCAGAGAAGTGAATAGTCTGGGAGCAGAGTGCGCAGATATTGAGACTTGTGTCCACACCCAAAGTTTTCTTCCAGCAATGAACTCTACCGCAAGACCATTCACCTTCCTGATTGGGCAAATTTTCGACTGTTCCATGAAGTTCATTTCTATTACCAGCCCTATCTGCTAAGTGATGGTCATGAACAAGGAGAGCGATGACGTTTTAGTGGGACGCTTTCCAAAGAGTTTGTTGAACAAACGACAACTGGGACTCTCGCTACTATCGAGCGCTTCTCGTTCGATACTCACCAGGGTCGAGCGACCAAGCAGAACGTTCCGCATGGTATGGTTTACGTATTTTTGCTCATTTCAAGTGGAGTTGTGGGCCAACTTCAGCGGATACTAGAGGGTTGCTTTTCCACTTTTCTATAGCAAGATGGTACTTTGAGGTTGGTAAATGTCACATCATTCTTTATTGAAGAATTAAATAGCAATGAATTTGATCTTTACTTTTTAACCCAACGCATGTGAATTTGGACAGAAAATTCCAGGCTCCAGCTCACTTAGCTCGACTAAATTAATTACATTATTAAATAATATATACTTTTACTTAATTTCAGTTTTAAAAATAAATGTAAAATATAAATGTTAGATAAAAACAATATTTTATTATTAATTAAATGGATAAATTGGGTCAAGCTTTGACTCGGCTATTAGAGGGAAGCGCCCGGTCCATTACACCTTTATGTTTGCCTCGACATGGAGATTGAGGAAAACATTTTAATTTATAATGGTTTTGATATTTTTTTAAAAAAATTATAACATTGATAAACTGTAATTTTGGTATCATAAGGTAAAAATAATTATTAAAAATTACTATAAAATATAAAAAAAGTAAGAGTTGTAAATTAAAAAAAAAAAAGAAAAATAGACGCAATTATGAAATGATCCAAAAAAAGAAAAATGGATATTCTATTTGGTTGGAATGTAAGAAGTATTTATACTATCTTTGTCTTCCTTTTATCCATCTTTCTTTTCTTGGATTGCTCAAACCTCTTATATCCTTATTATTATATACATTTTAAGTTATTTTTCATGATTTTTTAAAACTTTTTGACATTAAAAACCAATAAGAATGATTTTCAAATTTGATGAATTATATATTGAAGGGAAACAAGATTTCAAATCTAAGTTAGATAAAGGATTAGCTAATGATAAAAGTGTCACATTCCAATTTTTGTATCATGACTGAAGCAAGGGTCTAATGGGAAAAATCCACTCGACCTAAGCAAGTCTCACAATAACTTGCAAAATCCAAATAATAGAATTTAAACCATGAAATGCATCTCCATGTGTGTGTGTGTTTTTAGAGTTCATATGCACTACCTTGTGTTCAACATTCAAAACATAGGCAAGTTTTAAAAGAGACAGAGTAATATGTCATATTGTGACCGAATAATAAAGTATGAATACTTATAATTACAAGGTATAAGACAAAGTTTGATAATCCCATTAGTCAAACAAACAGAGACAATGGCAGCAGAGTACAACTCAATAAAAAGAGTAGTATCTATGTTGGCTTCAAAAAGGGGTGCTAGACAAGGGTGAATACTGCTTTTAAAAAAATTTAAAATGCAATACTTTGAGTTTAAGAACTTTTGGATGATATGAGATGGAAAGCTTAAACACTTATTAAGGTGAGAAAACACCATGTAAAAAGAGGATTAATAGAAGTGGACAAAACATAATATTTATAGTGTTTCAGTCCGTTTGATTTACATCTACTACTTTGATCTTCTCAATCAAAGATTTTCAACCCAACTTCACTAAAATCAGTGAAATTAATAACTTTTACCAAGCTTTAAAAAGGTGAGTTTCTAACCCAAGCTCCAAACCTTTACAACAATCTTTAAGCTTTCTTAAGCTTAATATATCCCTTAAAGTGCCTTACACATTCTAAGTAACCAAGGAATTATTGATCTCAAAAGGAGTGCTAGGGGGGAATAGCACTTAAAAATATTTGTGAAGGAATTCTTTGGAAGATGCAAAATGCTTGAAAGATTTAAGATGGATAGCTTAAACTTTGTTGAAGTTAGTGAGCACTAAGTAAAGAAAGGTTAAAAGAAGTAGACAAATACAATATCTATATTGGTTCAATCTACTTGACCTACAACTACTATTTTGATCTTTCCAATAAAGGATTTTCAATCCAATTTCACTCTAACCAATGGAATTAATAGCTTCCATCAAGCCTTTACAAGGTGAGCTTCTAAACTAGGCCTTAAACCCTTACAACAACCATTATAGTACCTCGCACATTCTAATTAATCAAGAAATAAAGAAAAAATAGAGTACAATTGATCACCTAGCTGATCTAAGATGCACAAGATTGGGTTTAAACACTTTACAAAGGATAAAAGTGGAAAAAAAATGTACCAGACAAGTTTTTTGCTCTTTTTAGCTCTTTCAAATTCTTTGGAACTTCTTTCTATCATTTTTTATCATTGGAGAGGCTTCAAATACTTGAAAGATCACATTTGGCCATTAGAGACAAAAACTAGTCGTTACAAACAGTTTTTGACGATTATTTTATCCTTCAGTGCTTAAATTTAAATCTGCTAAAAGTGCTTCATTAACCAGTTAAAGATAAGCTTTAACTAATTAAGCCTCCTCTAACTTACAAACTGTTTCACTATGTTAACTAGTTAACGGTAGCTTTAACTGATTAGAGACTTTCTATTTCAAGCATCATTCTTCACAAATCTTCTTTCAACTAATTAATGCTCCTTCTAACTGGTTAAGATATCTCTCTCTCTTTTCATGCTTAATTACTTAAAATAGGCTCCAATCAATTACGAAATCTCCAAATTTAAATTTCTTCATTTAGCGCCCTTTAACGGTCAATATTACTTTGACTTTGACCTTTGATGCTTTTAGGTACTTCAAGTTTGAGCTTTAACCAACTAACTCCTTTGGTTAACTAGTTGACAATTGGTTAAAAATCAGGACATTGTAGCTCAATCATTTGTCGAAGGAGAATATGTTGCTACTACTTAAGCTATAAACCAGGCAATTGTTTGTAAAAGATTCTTCAAAATTTGAAGTTTAACTGTGATGAGCTTGCTACACTCTAGATTGACAACAAGTCTGTCATTTCGATAGTAAAAAATCTAGATCATAAGGGGGACTAAGCACATCAAAATTAAATATCATTCTATTATGAAGGCAATTAAAAATGGTGAGATATCTATTATTCATTGCAGTATAGAAGAGCAGCTAGCAAACATTTTCACCAAAGGGCTTGATAAAGACAAGTTTGAAAATCTGAAAACTAAATTGGGAATATGCAATTCAAGCTTCTAAGAGGCGTGTTGAAGATGGAAGCTTGTTGCAACCACGGCATGTAACATGTTGCAGTCATGGCATGTAGCTTCCAACAGTCTTGCGTGTGTAGTTTGTTGGAGTCATGGCGTGTAACATCTTGTAGTCATGGCGTGTAGCTTCGAGCAGTCTAGGTGTGTAACTTGTCGGAGTCTTGGCATGTAGCTTGTTAGAGTCATGGCGTGCAGTTTGTTACAATCTTGGCGTGTAACTTCTGTGACACATGTGTTGCTGTTTACATTTTTATTATTTTGTTTTCTTTTATTTTTGTCATTTTTTATTATTTTAACTGTAAGTGCATTGAGATTGAAAATTTCTAAATGTAAAAAGAACCTCTAATTTCTATCAAAGATGAAACTTAGCTCTTGACTATTTTCTATCAAAGAGAAAGTCGGACAAGGTCTTCTCGAAGTTTAGTATGTCTACTACTCAAGGGATAGCTGATGCATTAAACAAAGCATTATTACGTGCCAAATTTCAATTTTTATTATCCAGATTGGTGTATCACAAATGGTTTCACCATCTTTCAGGGACATATTGGAGGGAAACGAGATTTCAAATCATAAAGGAATAGCTAATGATCAACGTTTCAAGAAATTCGAGAAATGAGAATGCAAACCCTATTAAGTAGTAATATTTGAATAACAATTATCTTCTTGTAATCTTAGTAGCTGTATTTGAATTTATAATACTTCTCACTTGTATAATTTGTCATATAAATACATGGTAATAGAGAATGGCAGCCTTCCTTTTCCCATAAACCTTCTGTTTTATAACTTGCTGCATGGTGCTAAGCCGAAACGGTGGACTAATTTAATAATGATATAATTAAAGTTTGATAAAAAAATAAAATTGAAAATTGGCGGATTATAACATAAAAATAACAGTACTACTACTGAAAATAACATAAAAATCCGTTACAAGATGATATTCAAAGCAAGAAATAGGCTAAAGCAAAGGATTAAAATACAAGCAAGGATGGATCGATATCAGTCGGAGGGAGGGAGTCCCCAGTGGACGGCTACTGGGCAAACCCCAGCAATGTAATTCATTAAGAAAATTTAATCTGCAAATAAAATAACAAAAATTAAAATTAAAAGAATATGATGGAAACTCTTTTCAATGTATGAGTCAGATCAATTACCATCCAACATATCAAGCATAGCAGCGATATAAATCTCGATCCGAGCAATGTTCATTGCTGCTATACGATTGCCTTTCTTGGTTTCTGAATTTTTTCGCGCAAGCTTTCTCAGCTTTGTCTTCGCTTTCCGTTCCGCCTGTTCCATGTGGTTCAGTTCTGCCCTCCTCTCGGCTAACACTGCTTGGAACCGTTTCGTTTCCTTCTCCTTTTCCTTTTCATTGTTAAATGGTTTAAATTAGTACAATACTCGGAACCCAAAGCAGATCAAGATTCATTAGACAAAGAGAAAGCAAATTAAGCAATGCAACGATACCTGAAACTTCCTTTTCAAGGACCAGCGATGCTTCTTTTTGGGAACTTTGGACTTCTGCAAACAGAAACAACACTCTTATTACTAATTAAAAAAAATTCAAGTATTTTGATTCACTGATTTATATATAATCTCTATAACGATCGAATTTTTTTTTTAAAATCCAAATATATATATATATATATATAATAAGTTCATTAACTTTGCCTTAATTGTTTACTTACAATTAGAGGTGTCTATGAATTGAGCTTAACTCAAATTAATCTTTTTTAAAGTTTAAGTTGGAGTCTATATTATTTTATTATTTAAATATTTTTTAATAATGTTTTATGTTATATGAAACTAAACTAATTTATAAAATGATACACGAAAGAGTTACTGTATATAGCTGTTGTTAGTGTAGCTTTTGAAGTGGGCAAGTTGGTATGCTAAATCTCGATCCTTACACTTTTGGTGAATGATTGATATTTTTTTTTTCTTTTATTTAGGGAAGCCTTTACCAGGCTTTTGAACTGTACGACAAGATGTAATTCTCTCACCCACATAAATCTCACCTATCATTTTAAGATTCAGATCAAAATATTAAAATTGACTTAATTCGTTGCTTTTTAAACCTTATTTATTGTCTAAAAGAAAACGGAAAATGCTTGCTTTTAGAAGTGTCTAAAATTCACGCTATCTTTACCTTGAATTTAGATTTTTCATTTAATAATAAATGATATTGTTTTATTTAAATATAATTTTAAAAATGATTAGTGAATTCCTCCACTTGCTTCCATTGTAGTACTGTTAATTATTGATCTGGTTTGCCATTGAAAAAGAACATTGATATGTAAAATATTAGTGGTGTCTTGTCGTTTGTGAGTTGTGACCCACTCAAGCCCACAAACCTACCCACTACTGCGTTGGGTTTTTTTTGGATTTGTCTTTCGGTTTAGTGGCCACGTAGGTCCCGTAAAACTCTTGACTAGTACAGTATGGGTTACCAAAGTCAGTTGGAACTTGGTGAAGATATTATCTTAAATTAATAGTTGAATCATACATTTTTCTATTTAAATGTATTTTTCTATATAATATATAATTATACATTTAAATAATAAATATTTTAAGAATACATACAAATATAATATTCGACTTAACGATTATGAAGATTTATCTCTTTCTTTGGATAAGAGTTCAACCTATTAGTAAAATTTAAGTGATTTTCATTTAATTTAATTTTTTTTTGAATTGAGTCAAAACCCATTTAACTAGGTCAATACTAGTTTAATACCGAAATTTTTTTTAAAAAGAAAAAACTTAAAGCTTGTACTACGTTTACGTGATCTAATGAAAGAACCGAACTTGTTTCACGATTGAAGTAACCGATTCAATCCATCTAACCAATTATCTTAATATTGGTGATGTTTTTTCCCTTCTTTTTTTAATACCAAAAGAAGAAAAGCAACAAAGGTAATGATTACTACCAATTGTTTGAGTTCAATTGGCAACATTCTTGAACTTGTTTATTTTCGAGAAAAGGTCAAGCTCAGCTGACCAATAGAATTTTGTTCGAGTGCTTTGATATTTGACTCGAGCATAAGTCGTTGATACCAATTATATTTGTAATACAAATTCTTTTTATTCCATAAATAGATTGCAATCAAGTTGAGCTCATAGGGAAATATCTTTCGAGCTAATTGTAGTATCAGAAAAATGAAATTCGATCGAGTGCAAGCTGATCGAATTTGAAGACTTGAGTTTTGCATTCAAGTCAACTCGAACTTTTCCACTATGTTCATCGGATACAACTTGATTACTTCTCTATTTGGAATCATTCATGATGGAGATGACAATGGGATGTGGTCTAACAGATCATCCCGAGACCTAAACCCGACTCGACTCTTTTGAAACCTTTCGCTCGATCAAGATCATATCTGATCAAGTTACTTGGATTTTCACAGTTCAACTCCAGCCAATCTGCATCCGATCAAGATGGATCTGGATGGAATTGGGCAGAAGTGGGTTTATTTTGCCATCCTACTCATGAATAGGGACCCTTCTAACAGTAAGGCTCGACGCTATTCTTCAAACAACCTATCTAATATAAACAACAGAAATAGTAAATGAAGATGCGTGGCCAAAAAACAAAATGAAAAAGTATAAAAAAGCATTTCAAATGAAGTTTCTGAATCTATACCAGTTGCTTCCCTGGCGTTGATGGCAGGCCTTTTCCTTTCCCCATCCTTTTGTTTGTTTTCACAGTCGAAGATGCGAAGCAATCGTCCCTTCCTCGTCTGACTATACAACGCTCCTGGGGTAAACCGTACTCTTTATATACAACTCTCTTCTTATTGGCGTCCTGACAAAGAGGCTACTTCCACGAAACTTCAATAAAGGCCGTCGCAAGTGTCGCGCGATTACGTTCGATAAAATCGAG
This sequence comes from Theobroma umbraticum, assembly GCF_002168275.2. Taxonomy (NCBI): domain Eukaryota; kingdom Viridiplantae; phylum Streptophyta; class Magnoliopsida; order Malvales; family Malvaceae; genus Theobroma; species Theobroma umbraticum. Next base: position 1,519,305 of record NW_018397276.1, read on the forward strand.
AGAGTCGGGCATTTGAGACAAATCGCAGCCGCCACAATCGGTGGCTAGGTGTTCCAATAAAAATCTTACTAATTAATAATTAATAATTGATAAAAATGAAAAATAAATAAATTTAACGACGTAATTCCATAAAGTTGTTGCAATTTCTTCCCATTTTCTGTTTTTTCTTGCATGTATAATTGAGTTAAGAAGTTCCAGAAAAATCTTTCCACCTCAATCAGATGCATTATTATTTTCATTCTATAGCATTAATTTTTTTTATTTTAACATTTCTGAACCTTTTAACTCATTTTTTAAACCAAAAAAGCTTAAATTTGATTTTTTGCACTTCCAGTTTTTGTTGATCCTGAATAGTTTTTTCTGAACAAATCAATATAAGTTTAAATTTTAATAACCCCTTAAATCAATTTAAGTAACGTCTGAATTTAAATTTTTTTGAGCTTAAGTGTTATTAGTTCACTAATGATCGTTAATTAAAATTTGAAGGAACAGTCAGAAGTCTGGGAAGTCAAAGTATCAAAAATAATATCCAGATCAGTGAAAATTGAAAGTAACAAAAATCAATTTAAGTTTAAATTTTTCTTATTTTTTTTTAAGAAAAGAGTGGTTAAAAAAGCTCAAAAATCTTAAAATAAGAAAAGAAATTTTAATAGCATAAAATAAAATAATAATGCATATGAATATATGATTTCTCTTTTTTATATTTTAAGCGTTAAAATAAAATTTTATTTTTTACCCAACAGTTATGACTGTTGATGAGAGGACACATGACCTTATTTAAAAATTGAGACACACAAAGAAGTAGCAAATGGGCACAGAGAATTTACATTATTTTTCCAAGGCCTCCATTGCTTCTTTTTTTTTTTTCACGTTGGATTAAAAGTGGAATAAAATGATCCTGAATCGGGTGCCTAACTCTATATATTATACCACATTTGCAACACATCAATAACTACTAAGAAAAACCATTCTACTTATAATCTTCTGTCACGTGTTAAAATTTAACTCCAATCTCATACGGCCTTAAACTTTTAAAATAGAATTTAAGTAATCCTTAAAATTAAAAAAAACGAAAGCTAAGAAAGGAAGAAGGGAGAGAGCTACTTAGAGAAATGAAAAGCTTTGTTATTTCTCTTTACAAATGAAAAGAAATGGCCTATTTATTAGATTACAAGATAGGGATAAGATAACATAAAATAAAAAGATAATGAGAAGGGATTTAATTTGAACAGATAATATTCAAATTTAATTCAAATCTTAATCTAATCTAGTAAATTTACATCTAAACTTAGATATACATTAGCAAACTTAAGAGTTCAAGTCAAATTAGACACTCTTAGGGGTGTGTGGACATTTGTACCCTTATGTGCTGGTTAGGCTTTCTTGTTGGTCTGTTGGCTTGTCTGGCTTGTTGGTTTGCTTGGGCCATTTAGCCTTTCTATTGGGCTTGGGTTGGTCTAAACTCTTGGATTGTGACATTCCCCTCCATTCAATTCGATGACACCTCGTTGCCTCGTGGAAAAGCTCCACCTTGTCTTGGAACTACCATAGGTCTTCCATTGACTCCCAACTTGTCTTGTTCTTTAGTAGCCTTTTCCATTTCACTAAATATTGGTGCCTTGATCTATAATTCTTTTGCTTTAGCATTCTATAGGCCAACACTTGTTCCACTTTTCACTCATATGTTGCCTTGGTTACTATTGGCACTCTATGGCTTACCCTTTACTAGGATTATGTTCATCTGCATGGTAAGGCTTCAACATACTAATGTGGAAAACTAGATGTACCTTCGATTTAGGTAGTAACTCCAACTAATATGCCACTTCTTTGACCTTCTTTTATATTTGATATAGTCCCTCATAGTGTAAAACTAGTCCTTTATGGAGACCTTTATTTTAGGCACCAAGTGAAGTTTTACCATCACAAAGTTGGCTGCCTCGAAATGTACATCTCTTCAAGACTGATCAACCCACTTTTCATCTTTTAGGTGGCTTTATGTAAGCAGGCTTGAGCTAAGTCTAGTTGTTCTTACCAAGCTTGAGCATGTTTGTAGGTTGTAAGCACTGGACCAGTGTAGCTAACTGCTACGATACTCAGCATGAGACGCTATGGCCTTATCACCAACTCGAAAGGGCTTTACCCAGTTGCCTCACTTAGTTGTAAGTTGTGGGAAAATTGTGCCACATCTATCCAACTTGAAAGGGCTTTGTCCAATTGCCAAAATGGTGTAAGTACATCTCTAACAGGGCATTATGCTCTCAGGTTGCCCATCTATTTGAAGGTGAAAGCTTGTGGAAAATTTCAACTTGGACCCCATCATTGTGAAGAGTTTGGTCCAGAATCTCCCAATGAATTGTCCATTCTTGTCACTTACAATGGTTAGTGGAACACCCTAGTATTTAACTACATACCTCATGAATAGTCCTGTAGCTTCATCGGTTGGACATTCATGAACAATAGGGATGAAAGTGGCATATTTAGAGAAACGGTTTACCATGACTATGATGCACCCAAATCCATCTACCTTTGGCACTCCCATGATGAAGTTCATACGCTCTCTCATGGGTGACTAGGTATGGGTAGTGGCTTGAGTAATCCTGTAACCTTCTTCTGCTCTATCTTGTCTTGTTGTGATATTAGACAAGTGCATACACAACTTTCCACATCTTCTCTATGTGACCAATAGTAGTTTTCCTTTACCAATGCCAAGGTGTGGTGCATCCCAAGGTGTCCAGCCCAACTCAAATCATGGCACTTCTTTATGATCTTTTTGCATAGTCTTTAATGTTGCAACACATATAACCTTAACCCCTTGGTGTAGAGAAAACCATATTGGATCCAAAGCCGTCTGATTTTCCCATCCTTGACGTACTTCATTAATGATTGTACCATAGTATCATGTGGTAGCCTCTTCTTGATGTGCAACAAAAACACCCCTTATGCTTTGCTCACGACTACTATTGTGGCCTTCCAACTGAGTGCATTTGCCACCAAATTTGTCTTACTGGGCTTATACTCTAAGTGGTAGTCAAATTCTGCTAAAAAGTCTTGCTAACGAGCTTGTTCGGGACTGAGGTTTTTTTAGTTTTGAAAGTACGATGTCACTGCACTGTATGTCATTACTGTTAGCATTAAAATTATTATAGTTTTATTATGACAAAATGATCAAATTTTCTTGAACATTATTTGAGTGATCCTTGACAAGTTCTTGA
>NW_018397276.1:1522777-1523337 GCF_002168275.2 Theobroma umbraticum
GGAGTTTTGAATATATATTTTAATGATTACAAAAAAGGAGAAAAGGAAGACTAAGTTAAATAGAGTTTGTTAGGTCTTTATGTTTAATTTATGAGTGTGATGTTGAGTTATGGTTTTCTTGAATATTATGTGTTAGTTATTATGGATATTCAATATATCTTACATATCTACTGTGGATATTATAAATATTTTATTACAAATCTTTAAAGAAAACTAGATACATTAACTAAGGGGGAGCAACTCATTATGCATAAAGATTTGAAACATTCATATTGAACATAGATATTGCACTCTTAATCTTGAAGTGTTTTGTCATAATCAAAAATAAGAGAGAGAGAATGTTGGCTCAATGTGTTTTTGATGATAACAAAACATTCCCATTCATTGGTGTCTAGTTATATTATTTAAGTGTGTAGGAGAAAAATTCATGTAACATCCTGTACCCTCGTATAAAAGCTCATAAGACCTTATCAATAAGATGAAGGGTCAATTGACATACATTTAAGTACCAAAGAGCAGTGACGGGTGAAAAGATATTTTAAAATAAAATATTATTTTAT
>NW_018397276.1:1523347-1523741 GCF_002168275.2 Theobroma umbraticum
ATATTAAAATATTAATATTTTATCGATGGTTGAAATTAGTCATAAAAGAGGACTATATGACTAGTTTAAGTGGGGAGGAAAAAGTAAGAAAGAATTTTGAAGAAAGACGACATTAGTGGGGCTCGCGTGCCTTTATTAACTAAGGCAAGAGTAGGTAAGCATATATTTAAATATTATGGTGACACCTTGATGAGGTGTAAATTTTATATTTAATTTGTACAAGTGTAAAGGAAGGAAAATAGAAGGAAATTGGATTTAAAGAAATATTGGAAGGACCAAATTGTAAAAGATGAAAAGTTGGAGGGTCGAATGGTTAATAAGGAAAAATTAAGGACTTAAGTGAAATATCAATATTTGAAATTAGATGGAGATTAACTAACCAAGGAAAGTTAGA
>NW_018397276.1:1523751-1523886 GCF_002168275.2 Theobroma umbraticum
TAATGAGATGTGCATGTAAATTCACTATTACATGCAAATTATAGCATGAAAAAAGAAGAAACTTAGTGGGGAACATGTAGGACCCCCACCATGTGAAGTAAAAGGAAGAATAACTCTAAATCTATTTGCATGTAA
>NW_018397276.1:1523986-1524178 GCF_002168275.2 Theobroma umbraticum
AATGCATGCCTTGTGAACTGATTATAATGTGGGATTTTGGTTGTGGTAGCAAGAATCTTCAAGGATTCAAGAATCGAATGCATTCATGTAGGTGGATCTTGGAATGCATGGTGATTTTGAGCTAGATAAGTAACGGGTAAGTGTTTTAATCTTGAAATCATGAGTAGAAAGGAGAAATGAGATGTGTATTAA
>NW_018397276.1:1524188-1524361 GCF_002168275.2 Theobroma umbraticum
TTGTGGCAGCAATGGTGACCAAGGATGTGAGGAAATTGTAAACTATATGTGGTATTCAAGCTACAACAGAGACTTAAGCATGCAATGTGAGTACATTGTGTTGTGTTGGCTATGGTTGATTGAAAGTATGTGGATTACATGTTAAATGATTGTGAATAATGTTGATGAAAAAT
>NW_018397276.1:1524468-1525710 GCF_002168275.2 Theobroma umbraticum
TATTAAGTTTGAATTGTTGTTAGGAAATGTGTAAGTGAGGAAGGTTTGCCGTGGTGGGGTACCGGAGGAGATATTTGGTGACTGGCAAGTAGAATTAGCTAGATATGCACCCAAACCGATAACGACTTAGTGTCCTGCTATTGCAAGGTGAGTAAGGGGTGTCTATTTCAAAATTTCCATAACTATATATCGATATATGATTAATAAATGTGCCGGTTTCCTTTAAATGCAATTTGTGGATAACATGAGTTGGAAGAATGTTAGGTTTGTGAATGCCATGACGTTTGATATTGTTTTGAATATATTTATAACCTATATATGTAAAAGGTTTTAAAAAACTGGAAACAAGCTCTTTACCACGGTTTATGTCGAAATGTGTCTTATATGTTTGTGTGATGTGCATTCTTGAATGAATTATATGTTCATCATGTTGTTTGGATATTTAAACCTCACGCAAAGGTTTTGCATTACAAAGTTTTATAAGGGGTTTTATCATGTCACCATGATTGGTATTTGAAATGGATTTAAAATAAGCTTTTGAGAATCCAACTTGATTTTAAATGGGTTTATCAAACAAAGAGATTTGAGAGTAGGCTGAATGTCATATCAGGATAGTGTGACCCTTGTGCACAAGTGAGCTCTGGTTAGAGAACCTTTGGGTCACCAACGGGCTGTTAAACGTGGCTGGGGCCACGGTCTATGATGCATATATGTGACTAGGCCACAAGTTGTTATACGTGGTTGTGACCACCTGATTTCTCCGATGTCGACCAACATCGTCGAGACTGCCATGGTTGTGGGAATCTAGTGGAGGAGGATCTCCTTGATTGTTATTACGTGAAAGCGGGTCAACGAGTTGATTATTGCATTTACCTACTTGAGAGTGATTTTTTTTGGGTTTTTAAACTTAAATTTTTTCGCATGGTGCGAATTATGAGTTTTTTTGCAGCTACTGTGTTTATATGATGATTTGTATTTAATTCCTCAAGGATGGGATGATTTATGAGCTTTTGTAAAAGCTTTGGTAATGCTTGATTTCACGAGAGCATGCGCGTTTATGTTCGATTAATTTGAGTTAAGTTGTTAAATGATTTCGAGGGTAGAGATCTTTCACTTGCACTGATTTTGATACCTTTATTGTTAAAGGATTATGTTGTATTAAAATTCTTGGTTTTTCGTGTAAGGAACAAAACTTCCTTTTGAGTTAAATTGTTTATATATGCTCTTATGTTTTAATATTCA
>NW_018397276.1:1525801-1526498 GCF_002168275.2 Theobroma umbraticum
CCCTACTCACGGAGCTGATGATCACTGAGTTTATGAGACTCGCCCTCTTTATCTTCTTTTTGCAGATAAGTGATCAGCTCAAGTGTATTGCTAGCATATCATGACTAGTTGCAACTTAGGTAATGGCATCTGTTAGACTTCCACTCTGAGTCGCTTTGCTGCTTAAGGGTCATGTTATGTAAAACAGTTAGACTTATTAAAATTATTAGTCTATTGAATTGTATTGCTAAAAACCTTAAGGTTGTGTAATGAATGATAAGTCTGTTGAATGTTGGTATATGCCCTTGAGTGAATTAGATTGGTCAAGGAATATATATTGTCATTTAATGAATACTTAATCACATAATTTTATGTGATAGAGGTTTTCGTTCATGTTAGTGCAATAATAAGGAGTTATTAAGTACTAATCGGATGAAGCCCATGGAACATAAAGGCTTTGCGAGATAATTGTAAAGTTATTACAATTATGAGATCACTATGCATCAAAGCCATGTTCCTAAAATTATTCCTAGTCATTGTATTGTCAAGACATGGCATTGACAATGCTCAAAGACTAGTATATGTTAAGCCTCCTTACTTGGAAAGTAAGCAATCGATCTCATAGATTGAATTATATGGGATACTTGAGGATAACATGTAGGTCCTTGTTAAAGAACAAGTTCACTGAATATGACCCGCTATGAGAACTCCATTTGGT
>NW_018397276.1:1526844-1526955 GCF_002168275.2 Theobroma umbraticum
ATATGAGGGGATGTATTTCACTTGTTCTCAATTCTTGATTAACTTGTATAAAGTATTTGGCCAAAGGATGATGAATTTGAGGAAAGTTAGTTTCCTAAATTCATAAGGTTA
>NW_018397276.1:1527043-1527688 GCF_002168275.2 Theobroma umbraticum
GACATATCCGGGATATTTGATGAAAGGACCATATTACACTGAGAGGCTTATCACAGAAGGGCTTTGTCAAATTCTTTAATTGCCTCTCTAACATTTGGGTGGTCATGATGTATTGCTAGATGCCGCTCATGATCTACAAATATAAATTAATTATCAAATTGAGATTTGATTATGATATTTAATTGACATGTACTAACCAAGGAAGGTTAGATTCTGAGGAATAAGAGATATACATGTGAAAGTTACTATTACATACAAACTATGGTGTGCAAAAGTAAAAATTAGTGGGAGGCATGTAGGACCCAACCATGTGATAGTTGACTAAAAAGAAAAGAATAAAGAATATTGAAGTGGAAGAAAACTATGGTTTGGCAAAGATAGCCGATCGGAAATAAAGTAAGGGTGGTAATGTGATTTGAAAGAAAAAGAAAGAATAATTTGGTTGCATGAAATCTTATTGGTCTTGAAGGAGGTCAAATAGAAACCAAGAGTGGAAAAATGTATGAAATCTTATAGGTTCATGGGATGGCAAAGGCTATTGGTAAGGAACAATATGCATGAAACAATATTAGGTGATAAAGTGGCCGAATGAGGGAATGACAAATGGACTTTAAATATGATGAAATGAAATGTAAATTGAAATGA
>NW_018397276.1:1527698-1533895 GCF_002168275.2 Theobroma umbraticum
AATGATGCCATTTCCTTGGGCAATCCGGCCATAATATGGAAAACATGGAATGGAGACCATTTTTACCTTGTTTTGTCCACCACCCGAAAATAAGAGAGAAAAGAGAAGAAAAGAAACATGCAAGGGAAGGCTTAGCTTTTAGGAGAAAAATGTGAAGAAATCAAATGAGTTCCATGGGAGATCCACCCATTTGGAAGAGAATGAAGAGAGAATGGCTTGGTGAAGCTTCCAACTTAGAGGTTTTCCTCCTTACCCACATGCCATTATTAAAGTTAAAAGAGATTTGGTGGTTCGGTTTAGAAATTCCAAGGTAAGGAAAGTATACACTACCATTTTGTTTGAAATGCATGTCTTTAAACCGATTATAATGTGAGATTCTGCTTGTTGTATCAAGGATCTACAAAGATTCAAAGAACCCGATGGATGCATGTAGGTGGGTCTTGGAATGTATGGTGATTTTGAGTTAGACAAGCAATGGGTAAGTATTTTAGTCTTGAAATCACACGTAAGCAAGGAAAATGAGATGTATATTGATTGCCCATGTTTGTGGAAGCAATGGTGACTATGGATGTGAGGAAATTGTGAACTATATGTGTGAAACTCAAGCTAAAACTGAAAGGTAAGCATGCAATGTGATTGCATGGTGTTGTGTTGGCTTTGGTTATTTGATAGTATATGGATTGTATGTTAAATGATTGTAAGTAAGGGTTAATGAAAACTATGAGATTAGATTATGAAATTATTGATTGATGTGCTACCACGCATGTGAATAAATTAAGTGTATTGAGTTTATGGTTGATAGGAAGTGTATGAGTAAAGAAAGTGTGCTATGGTGGCGCCAAAGGAGGCAACGGGTAACCGATGAGTGGAATTAGCTAGACACACGCTTGAATCAATAGCGATGTAGTGTCCCGTTATTGTGAGGTGAGTAAGGGTTGCCGATTTTAAAATCTTTGTGCTATATATATTGATTTACGTTAGTAAGCATTGATGGTTTTCTTAAGTGTAATTGTGGATAGCATGAGCTGTTAGCCTTGTTAAGCAATTTTAAAATGGATTTACAACGATTTATGTATTGCTATTGTGGAAAGCATGAGTTGGTAGAAACTATAGGAAGTTTGTAGATGCAAAATTGTTTTGAAAGAAGTTTTGGATATAACTATAGATAAACCATACATGTAAAGAGTTTTAGAAATTAGGAAACAAGCCTTTCATGATGTTTACATCAAAATTTGTGCCTTGTATTTTTGTGTGATATGCATAGCTAAATGCATTTGTTAAATGATTTAAAATGCATATTTTGAGCTTCGATTTTATTCTGATCTTGGTACAAGTGACTACACCATGCCATTTAACTTGAAAAGTAATTCAAAGGGTTATTGAACTTTGATTTTAATGATTAAAAGGAAAAGCCTTGAAAAAACTCGATTTGGTTTTAAAAATAATTTTGATAAACTGAGAGTGTCAAGAGTAGGTCGACTGTCACTTCGGTTAAGTGTAACCCTTGTGCACAAGTGAGCTCTAGCTAGAGAAACCTTGGATCATCGACGGGCTATTAGATATGGCTGAGGTCACAGTCTGTGATATTCGTGACAAGACCATGGGTTGTATATGTGGCTAGGCCACAAGTGATATTCGCGATTGCGACCGCTTGATTTCTACGATGTCGGCCAACATGTCGAGACTGCCATAGCTCTACGGATCCTGTGGAGCAGAGCTCTCGGATGTTATTATGTGGAAGTGGGTCCACGGGTGATCATGATATTTACCTACTAGAGAGCCTTATGAGTTTTCAACGCATACTTTTTTGCATGGTGGAGAGTTGAGATATTTTGCAGCTCCCTTGGTTTGAATAAATGCTTTCAGTGCTTTCTTGGCGAACATGAGATGTTTTACGTGGCCGTACCTTTTGATTTATTTACATGCCACATATTTTGGGAGCGTGCTTACTTTATATCGCTATTCATATTTGTATGGCAAGCAATGTTTTTGATGTTTGAACTTGGTTTCGTAACATTGTTTTCATCACTGTTTTGCCAAGTGAAATATTGTATTATGATTTACGTTAATATTTTTACAAGGCACAAATATCTTACTTATGATTTGATTTCTTAAGATTGTGATTTGATATTTCGGTTTTATATTCAACTTATCTACCTTATGCTTGTTTCTCATCTACGCCCTGCTCATGGAGCCGATGATCATTGAATTTGTGAGACTCACTCCTTTATTTCCCTTTTGCAGATAGTGATCAACCTAGCGTGCAGTCTTTGGCATTTTCAGTCCACTGTAGATAGGTAAAGGCATCTCATAGCACTTTATTCTGAGTCACTCTGCTATTAGAGGTTGAGTCGTCATAGTGTAACTTGTTATGAAATTAGACAATAGTGTCAATACGAATGTACATTTGCAGATTATAAGTCATGATGTATTAATTTTACGATTATATGAAATAAAGGTTTAGTCAATTTATAAAGATTATTGTTCAATTCTTATTACAAAAAGTTTTATGATTCAAGGAAATTTTCTTAGATTAATGGTATGAATATGAAATAATGGCTAACATTTTATGTAAGGCTTGTACGAGACTTAGCAAGTTCTCCCGCGAGACTCGGACGTCGGTAACGATTGAGGAGCGGTCGTTACACACACATTAAGTGACATGATTGAGATTAAATAAAGATAATTAATTAAGTTGGACTTAATTGAAAGAGACCAAAATAAAATGAAAATTAATTAAGTTCTCAGAGACTTAATTAAATTAAAATACAACTGTTGTATTTAGGGTTAAAACTTAGTTTTGCTATATAAATATATTATATTAGCAAACTAAACCTCTAAGCCAAACAAAAAAAAAATCACTTCAGAGCCATTTCACAAAATAAGAAAAGAAAAATAGTTTTCTTTGTCTGAGAAAAATAAGCTTCGGCAAGAATTTTGGTCCTTTTGTTTTAAAAATGAAACTTACTAGCACAAGTAAAATCCTACTTGGAGAAGGTCTTATTTATTCATTGTGTGAATTACTGTTAGAGGCCAAACACTTAGGTGGCTAAAGATTTGACAAATTCTAAAGGTGAAGAAGTAAAGATTTTTGGATTTAATTGGTTGTTGAGTATGATATCTAGAGCGAGGTATGTAACTCTTAAACCTATGAGTGTTTATAGTTAGTTTGAAAGTTATATGAAAAACACAAGCTGTAGACACCCTTTTTAAAAAATAATGATAAATAATAAACAAAAGAAAATTAAAAATTAGAAAAATAAAAAATAAAAAAAAGAGAAAAAAGAGAGTGAACAGGGAAAACTGAGCATGTGCTCAACCCCTCCCACTCCTTTGCATCGTTACGGGGCATTTAATCATGCCCCGGCCACCAACTTCCCAAGGCGCTAGTGCCTTGTGAAATTATGCTCAGAAGAGCATGATTTGACCTCTAGATTGTCCAAAAATTTGGACAATCTAGATCTTAAAAGGTCCTCAGGCAGAGAGAAAGGAGACGGGAAGAGAAAAATCCTACAAAAAAACCCAAAGAAACCATAGAGAAAATAGTGCAACAAAAATAATAAATCCTAATCTTCTAGCAGCCAAGCAACCACACAAACCAAAAAATATATAAAAATAAAATTAAAGAAACAATGGTGTTGCTAGTTAGGGAAGAAGGAGAGTGTTTTGTGGGTTGAGAGAGAAAGTGGTTGTTAGTTTTGGGAGTGGGTTTTGTGGGTACGTCGCGATTAGGGGAAGAGCTTGGGGTTCAACTGCTGCCGGCAAAAGGAGGAAGGCCAATTGGCACTAAAGGAAGTGAGGACGGTGCCGCCGACTTGAAAAAGAGAGAGAGAGGGAGGCCGACGAAAGGGCAGAGGTTGGCGAAAGGAAGAAAAGAGGGGCTGGCGGGGAAGAAGAAAGAAGAAGAAGGAAGAAAAGGAGAAAAAGAAAGAGGAAGAAAAAAAAGGAAAATAAAAGGAGGAAGAAGAAGGGCAGGCCGACGGAAGGATAGGTCGGCGGTAAGGAAAGAGGAAAAGGAAGGTTCTAGAGAGAAGGGGGAGAAGCCTACGGCTCGAGAGAGAAAAAGAGAGCAAAAAATGGGAGGAGAGAGGAAAAAGAAAGTTTAAATACCTAAGTTTAGGGTATTCAAAACGACGTCGTTTGAAGGTTCACAGGTATTCAAACTAGCACCCAAAACGGTGTGTTTTGAGCTCAGTGTTGCCTGCCTCAGGAGGCAGATTCGGTGCAGTGGGCTTGGGTCTTTTGTGGGCTTGCGAAATTGGGCCGGTTCTAGCCTAAGAAAGGTATAATCCTTCTCTTGGATTTGTGTTTATTTCAATGGATTTTGGGTCTTAGTCTATTTTGGTTTTAATAAAATGTATTTTTGTTGTAGTTTAAATCATGTTAGGAAAGAATATATATATATACATATATATATGTAAATATAAAATATGAATGCCTATTTTAATGTTAGAAAAAAAAAACAATAACAATAATCGGTGAATGAGAAGGATAGGGAAAGAAAGAAAAAGTATTATAAATATGTTTAGATACTAGAAAATATAATAAATAAAAACAGTACATGATGATTATTTTAGATCGAGACCGATGATGCGATGACCATCCGGAACGCGAGATGTCGCAATTTCAAGTGAATTTTTTTAGGTTAGGAATTTTGATTAGGACTCCACTAGTATGATGGGAGAGTCCAAACTCGGAATTTTGATTATTCCTAATTTTAACTAAATAAGAAAATATACAAACCTACCAATTAATCAAAATATATGAATAAAAGAAGTAGGAAATTAATGGAGTAAATAAATTTGTCAATCATAACACATATAAATATGAATAAAATACATATAAATAAACAATAGTTATAAAAATAAAAATAAATAATAATAAAAACAAAAAACTTGGTCTTAAAATACAATTTTGGAAAATTTCAAATATTTATATAGCAAAATACATAACAAAATAAAACAACAAGTAAATGTAAAATATTTGATCATGATTAATATGCACACAAGTAAAAATAATAAATTTTGTTAAAGATAAGAAATGAACATTGAATCATGTACCATGGTTGCACTATTAAATGTCATGGCATATAAAAATATTATAAACACAAGTATAGGCCCGATGATGGGACTTTCCGAGGAAGCTTACGAAGGCGAGTTTCTTCGATAAACACCTTAGGTGAAAAGATACTCCCGAATCCCACCAGTACGATGGGAGGGTTCGGAGAAATATCTTTAATCAAAGGCTTTTGCTCGTGCTAGGATTTGCATTCATGAAAACGTTGTTTTTACTCACAAACGATTACCTCGATGATGGGATTTGTTCGTTAAACTTGCGAAGGTGAGTTTATCGAGCATTTCTCCTAGGTGAGAGGATACTCTTGGATCCTTTCGAGCATTTCTCCTAGGTGAGAGGATACTCTTGGATCCCACCAGCATGATGGGTAGATTCGAAAAGTACACTCAATAAAAGGTTTTCGTTTGACATTATCTCAATTTTATGCCATGCATGTCACAATTGCATCACACGTACGTCAAACACAAGAAAAAATAAAACAAAATATTTTTGATTTGTTAGTCAAATAAAAAATGAATCAAATGAATCAAATTAAGGAAACATAAAAATAAAACTGATGGGTTAGGATAATATATGATTAAATGGTACCGTTTGTTGAACGGGCGTCATAGGGGTGCTAATCCTTCCCTGTGCGTAACCGTACTCCCAAACCCAACTCTGAATAAAATACGTAGACCAGTTTATAGCTCTTTCGATGAACCTAAAACCAATTTAAGATTTCATCGAACCGAACAAATGCATTAAGTGGCCAATCACACCTAGGTTTAAAAAAGATTGGTGGCGACTCCCAAAGTACATTTTTACGTCTAGCGGTCGGGTTTTGGGACCTCGACATGTTACGACACAACCATTGATCCTGCAGGATTCAATTGTTTCTCTGATTAACTGCTAATTTATTTTTTTGCTACGTTATGTATTTTGATTTTTAATTATTTTCATGTTTGAGCATAACATCGAATTCCAACTGTGGTATCAGAGCCATTGTTTGATGTTTTTCATGTAATTTGCATACTAGATTCTTGGTGATAATCAATAGAATTGATTTGTGTATTGATTTGGTATATATCAATTTTAAAGGCTTTCTTTAAAAATTTATTTTTTTATTTTAATTCAAATCTGGA
>NW_018397276.1:1533905-1534448 GCF_002168275.2 Theobroma umbraticum
TTAATTCATTAAAACATGTTTTAAAAAGTTTAAAATCATATTTAGTTGAATAATTAATGAACGGATTTAAATGCTTATGAAGCCAAGTTGAAATCGAATAGTTTTAAGGTGTTTTGGGGACTAATGTGCCAATTATCTTTTCCAACATTGGAAAATTGTTATGAGCAGTTTTTGATTGTTAAAAATTAGTTTTATCAATTTAAATTACTGTAGGTTTTGGCCAAACTTGATTTAGTGTGAAAAAGGTTCATAAAATCATGTTTTCGAGTTCCAAAACAATAAAGATTCAATGCAGAAAATTTTGGACAGCTATGATCAGTTTTGGTAGCTTAATTCTTCATGAATTTTGTGTTTAATTGTTAAACACACTTGCTGGAAATTTTCAGTAGCTTTTTCATGAGTTTGTCTCATAATTTATGGAGTTTTAAGAGCACTTAAATACTATCTATTTTAATTTTGGGTGATCCATAAAAATAAGAAATTGTTTCATACTTTAAAAGCAATTCTTAAAATTAAGGATAGAATTTTAATTTTGGGTGATTC
>NW_018397276.1:1534471-1536162 GCF_002168275.2 Theobroma umbraticum
ACTTTAAAAGAAATTCTTAAAATTAAGGATAGTATTTTAATTTGAAAAATTGATTGGAAATAGTTTCCTACTATACAAGAAATTCCTAAAGTTATGTGATAGCATTGAACTTTCCTTAAAATTTTAGTTTGACTAGAAGTTTTCAAAATTTGTTAAGTCACCATTTAGGTAACTTGAACAACATACAATTTAGGAAACTAATCCATGTTCTAAATGTTAAAAATTAAAATGTTGTCTTAGATATATTTTAGGAAGTTTACCCAAAATAAAGAGGTTTTCAAAAATTAAAAGGAGTTTTAATTATGGAAAGAATTAAAATGGAAAGTATTAAAGAGGAAAATTTTATTTCAATGAATTTCTAATAAGAAATAAGAAGTAAAATGTTTACTTTAAGTGTTTTGAAATTGGGAATTTCTCAAACAAAAAATTGAAATAAAATAATATCAAATAATTTGAGTCTAGCACTTTAAGTGAATTAATTGATGCGTTTCTCAAATAGCACATAGGATCACCAAGTGATATTGAGCTTGCATTTATTTCTATGCTTTTGATTATGATTATAAAGCATGAGTATGATTATGGACTTAGACCTTAGAAGATTAGGTCATGGATGGTTAAATTTATTTCTCATGGTATTTATTTTAAAATAGGGTCTGTGCACTCCGCCATATCTCTATTTTCTCTAAGTTGTAAAATTCTTTTCTCACCTAACTCCCCTCGAATGTAACTCAAGGTTTCTTGATTATAAAGTGTAATTAGTTACATCAAAGTGTAAAACTAGGGTTAGATAGAAAAATTTTTGTAACTTGAAGATGGAGATCCAAAGGCACCATAGAGATTTAGGGAGATTACAAGCAAAGTTTGAAGATAATGTTTGTGTAAATCCCCTAGGTATTTGACCAACTAATTTCCTTAATGGCTTGAGGAAATTGAAATTAGTAAAGTCCATAATCATCCTACTAGTTGTTATTAGATAGATTTATTTTCAGTATATATGAATATATATATATATATATATATGATATGTGTGAAGTGCGATAAATGCTATGCATGTCAACAATGCCAAATCAATGAGACCTTAATTAATGAATTAATAAATAAAATTCCTCATTAAAATATTGAGTCAAAAGTTACCTTCCACCATATAACATGATAACCATGCTGTTTTTTTAGTTGGAGGCTTGTTCAGTCACTCAAGGACAAACTTTTACACGAGTATGTTTGAGTTATTGGTGGGTTTTACTCAACTAGTACTATGTTATTCGGATGTGTCACACATGATCGCATAGTATTAGAGGCATAGTTAGGCAAAATGTATATGATGCATTAGACAAAGAGTTGTCACCTAACTGATTTAGGAGTTGTATAAGATACAATTGATAAGCTAAGTTATCTACCTAATTAGTTTCATTATAACTAGTTGAGTCACTCAAGATCATGATGGGATGAAATGGGTCCTAGCTCAATAAGAAGTTTAAAGGTTAAATTTCTCAAAATAGTAGAGGAGGGTTATTATTTTGATAAAATATTGAGAATAATCATATAAGATTTTAAAACCTTGTCTTTATGATTATATAATTTGCATTAATGACTAATAATCATTTATGTCGATTTATATAGAATATAAATCTATCATGGTAAATAGTTTGTCATATAGAAGCATACTTGATGCAAACAAGTTGACAAGCCCA
>NW_018397276.1:1536172-1536331 GCF_002168275.2 Theobroma umbraticum
ACTGGTTTTGTAATATCAAGATTGTCTTGAAACAAGATAAAAAGGCTTATATCCTAGATGGTCCTGTTCCCGAGGAACCTAGCAATGATGCTACAAATGAGAAAAATGAGGCTTATAGAGTTTATGTGGATGATCTCGATCAAGCCACATGTGTGATGT
>NW_018397276.1:1536341-1537625 GCF_002168275.2 Theobroma umbraticum
GGCTCCAGATCTTCAAAAGCAACATGAAGCTATGAATGCCCAGCATGTTATCCTAAACCTTAGAGAAATGTTCAATAAGGAAAGTCGTACAAAGAGATTCGACATTTCAAGGGAATCGTTCTGATGTAAGATGTTTGAGAGAAGCCTAGTAAAGCCTCATGTGCTTAAGATGATAGGATATATCACTCAACTTGAGTAGTTGGGTTAGGTTATAGATCATGAAGATGACAACCTTAGTTGATTATGATCAAGCTTGTCGACCTAGATTAGATTGTGGAAGAATAAATAATTTTAGAATATTGAATGTTTTCATGGCATGATTGTTTTGGACCTATGGCTAAATATTTTATTTTATGTTTAGGAAACGTAGATATTCATTTTTCTAGCATAAAATGCTTAGCTTATATATATATTTATATATTTACATTACATCTCATTTTATTTTGCAATTGTTCTAATTGTTCTACATTATTTATCCTTAAGTATAACCTTGCATGTATGATAATCAATACTAAGTATAATGATAAGATCATTGTCAGATTATTTTTCTTTTTATTATGAATCAAAAAGGAAATTAATGAGTTGACTTAGATAAAATTGAGTCTTAACTCAATGAATTCATAATAAGATTATGAACATATTTAGTCAAGAAACATTCTTAATGAAATCTTGGATCTAAATTAGGATTGCTTAGAACTAAATAGCAATTGATTATCATATTGAATTCATAAAAGATCAATTACAAAGCATTCCAAACCCATTTAATCACATGAACTAACCTTTGACAGGATTTTATTATGGATATAACACCTCAAAGGAAGGTAAATAAGTTTACTTGGCAAGATTCTATACATAATAGAAATAGTGGGAGCTAATGACACTTTAAAGGTCAAAGGTCAAGAAATTATAAAATCCAATAGATAAGATCTATGGACAAAAATTGATTTAATGGGATGCATAAAGATGCATTATTCATGAGATGAGTCCATTAGCTACAAACTATTAGTAGGATGCATATTAATGCACTATTCATATAAGATGAGTCTACTAAATAATCCAACATGATTGGATAATAATTTCTATTCAATATAATAAATTCAAAATAGTTGAATACATTGAATGAAATAAACATATTTTGTGCATATCATAAGGTTAATGGGAGTAAGATAAGTTACTCATTAAAAAAGTATAAGATACATTTGCCAGTCTAAGAAAAACAAAATGGAACTAAAGAATTAGAGCCTAAAAGGGAACTTAACAAAAGAATTTAGGATACATGTTAAA
>NW_018397276.1:1537635-1537725 GCF_002168275.2 Theobroma umbraticum
ATAGAAAGAATCCTAAATGTTAAAAGTGACATAAAGTCATGATTGAGCAGTTGTATTGGACTGATTCTAAAACAAGAGATAACTGCATGA
>NW_018397276.1:1537735-1537821 GCF_002168275.2 Theobroma umbraticum
AATCGAATACAAACCTTTTGTTTTGGCTACAAAAGAAGATATATTTGGATCATTGGTGTGATGAACCAATAAAGGATTCTGAGTTG
>NW_018397276.1:1537831-1538109 GCF_002168275.2 Theobroma umbraticum
AACAAGAGCCATAATAATGGAATCAAGGTTTCATTGTGATCTAAATTATTATTTTGATTATGACAATGGAGATTGTCAAACATATAAATTAATATATTCTCAAATATTGCCATTTGAGTTGTCCTAGTAGAGACTTAGTTGCTAAACGAAAAATTTCGATCTTGGATACGTTATTAATTGACTCAAGTGCAAGTGGGAGATTGTTGGTAAATGCCCTTGAGCCAATTAGATTAGTCAAGGAATATATATTGTCATTTAATGCATATTTAATCGCATAA
>NW_018397276.1:1538262-1538649 GCF_002168275.2 Theobroma umbraticum
ATGCATCAAAGCCATGTTCCTAAAATTGTTCCTGGTCATTGTATTGTCAAAACAAGGTATTGACAATGCTCAAAGACTGGTACATGTTAAGCCTACATAGTTGAAAAGTAAGCAATCGATCTCATAGATTGAAGTATATGGGATACTAGAGGATAACATGTAGGTACTTGTTAAAGAACATGTTCATTGAACATGACCCGCTATGAGAACTCTATTTGGTATTGCACTCAAGTGTCTATGAAATATGTTCTTATCTGATAGTAGTGCAACTAGTCCTCAAATTTGAGACACCAAGTCATCTTGTATGGGGAATGACATACTTTGATTTAACTTTTATGGGTTTGGAAGCAACCAAATGCCTAAACAGGGTGTTTTTGGGTATGCCAT
>NW_018397276.1:1538773-1538870 GCF_002168275.2 Theobroma umbraticum
TCAATTCTTGATTAACTTGTATAAAGTCTTTGACCAAAGCATAATGAATTTGAGGAAAGTTAGTTTTCCAAATTCATAAGATTAGTCATGAATTATG
>NW_018397276.1:1538880-1539580 GCF_002168275.2 Theobroma umbraticum
TGGAATGTCATAAGTAAACACCAAGCCATGTTTAATGACATATGCGGGATATTTGATGAAAGGACCGTCTTGCACTGAGAGGCTTATCATTGAAGGGTTTTGTAAAATTCTTTAATTGACTCTCTAGACATTTAGGTGGTCATGGATGTATTGCTAGATGCTGCTTCATGATCTATAATATAAAACTAATTATCAAATTGATATTTGATTTTGATTTATATTTATTGCCAACATGTTAGAAGCCTAATGGGTCACACACATTAAGTGACATGATTGGGATTAAATAAGGATAATTAATCAAGTTGGACTTAATTGAAAAAGACCAAAATAAAGTGAAAAATTAATTAAGTTCTCAGAGACTTAATTAATTTAAATTACAACTATTGTATTTAGGGTTACAACATAGTTTGGATATATAAATATATTATATTAGCAAACTAAAACTTTAAGCCAAAAAAAAACCACTTCCTAGCCGTTTCATAAAATAAGAAAAGAAAAATAGTTTTCTTTGTCTGACAAAAGTAAGATTCGGTAAGAATTTTAATCCTTTTGTTTTAGAAATAAAACTTACTAGCACAAGTAAAATCCTACCTTGGATAAGGTTTTATTCAGTCACTGTGTGGATTACTGTTAGAGATAAACACTTGGATGGTTGAAGATTTGACTAGAATGAAACGTATATTTGTTGATCTGATTGTAT
>NW_018397276.1:1539590-1539686 GCF_002168275.2 Theobroma umbraticum
GCATATCTAAGTAATTTTTTATATGTGAGTAAGGCAATGCATTCACTTAATCTCTGTTTTTTTCTTCTTTTTAAATTCTAAAACAAGATCAAATTT
>NW_018397276.1:1540247-1540342 GCF_002168275.2 Theobroma umbraticum
CTGAAAAACATTGACGTACGCTTGTAAGAGTAAACATAAAAAATTATAAAAGTGCAACAAGTATTGATAAATTATTGATGTAAATGTGTGCGATT
>NW_018397276.1:1540505-1540608 GCF_002168275.2 Theobroma umbraticum
CGTAAATGTGTTAGATTTAATATAATAAGTCAATAAAGTCAAGTAAACGTAATTTTTTTAGAAAATTAAACACTTAAATTTACACTCTTGAGTTTAAAGTATT
>NW_018397276.1:1540618-1540745 GCF_002168275.2 Theobroma umbraticum
CAAATGTTAATTTATAAAGGAAAAATAATAATGATTAAAAAAATTATAATATAAAATAGCAATTGAAAAACCTTTATGCAAACTAATAAGAATTAACGTAAAAAATTATAAAGTTCGAATAAGTATT
>NW_018397276.1:1540755-1541049 GCF_002168275.2 Theobroma umbraticum
TGACGTAAATGTGTGATATTAAATGTAAGAAGTCAATTTAGTCAAATAAACATAATTTTTTCAAAAATTAAATACTTAAGTTTATATTCTTGAGTTTAAAGTATTAAATAGTTTACCAATTTTAATTTATAAAGAAAAAATAATAATGATAAAAATAATTATAATATAAAACAGCAATTGAAAATCCTTTATGCAAACTAATAAGAATTAACGTAAAAAATTATAAAGTTCGAATAAGTATCGTCAAAATATTGAACTTTAATGTATGAGATTAAATGTAACAAGTCAATTCAG
>NW_018397276.1:1541073-1541178 GCF_002168275.2 Theobroma umbraticum
GATTAAATACTTA
Source organism: Theobroma umbraticum (assembly GCF_002168275.2). Taxonomy (NCBI): domain Eukaryota; kingdom Viridiplantae; phylum Streptophyta; class Magnoliopsida; order Malvales; family Malvaceae; genus Theobroma; species Theobroma umbraticum. The sequence goes on from NW_018397276.1 coordinate 1,541,087, forward strand.
AGTTTATGTTCTTGAGTTTAAAGTATTTAATAGTTTATAAATTTTAATTTATAAAGGAATAATAATAAGGATAAAAATAATTATAATAAAAA
>NW_018397276.1:1541188-1541326 GCF_002168275.2 Theobroma umbraticum
AAAAACCTTGACGGAAACTTATAAAATTAACGTAAAATATTATAAAGTTCGAACGAGCATTTTCAAAATATTGACATAAATGCACGAGATTTAACATAACAAGTCAATTAAGTCAAATAAACATAATTTTTGTGAAAT
>NW_018397276.1:1541426-1541560 GCF_002168275.2 Theobroma umbraticum
AACTCTTTCATTACAAACTGTTAGCAAACAAGATATCATCAACACTTGAGATATGTTTATTGGTCCACCTTATCTTCAACAAAGCGAAAAAAAGTGATTACTAAATTCAATTTAAGATGTCACTGACGAAAAGC
>NW_018397276.1:1541570-1541733 GCF_002168275.2 Theobroma umbraticum
CCATAAATAGACTTTTTGAATATATACGTCAGATGATCTTTACCATCCTTTTTAAATCCTTCACTTTGTGACATATAGACTTCTTCAGCTTGATTCTCATTTCGAAGAGCAGCTGTAGCATCCATATGGTGCTGCTCTAAATCATAATGAGTGGCACTAGCCA
>NW_018397276.1:1541743-1541814 GCF_002168275.2 Theobroma umbraticum
AAAAAACATCCTCCTGAGATACAATGGAAATATTGCCTTGTAATCAAAACCTTATCATTGAATAAAACATA
>NW_018397276.1:1541824-1541927 GCF_002168275.2 Theobroma umbraticum
TTTGGCTTTAAACCTCTCAATCTTCCCTTTGGAATATTATTGGTCTTGCGCACCTATTTAAAACCAATGGGTTTGCAATCCTCATATAGCTCCATAAACCCTT
>NW_018397276.1:1542273-1542508 GCF_002168275.2 Theobroma umbraticum
ATCTTGAGGGTAACTATTATCAACCATATGTAACTTCAAAAACTTTATTGTTTTGGCATCAATACTTTTACCACTACTGCTTAAGCATTAAAATTTATAGCTCATCCAATGATTGGAGTACCCAATAAAATAGCATTGAATGGAACAATATTGTTTTTTAGTTTCAGTTTATCATATAGGCCCGCTTTTGAAGGATGTCCCCAAGCACATAAGTGATTAAGACTAGGTTTTTTTT
>NW_018397276.1:1542900-1543090 GCF_002168275.2 Theobroma umbraticum
CACCAACACTCAACTCACAAAACAATCCCAAACCCAAACAAACATGACCATTCTTGTGCTGTTTCACTAAACACAATCACTAACAAAATCAAATTTAAACACAAATTTACACATCCATAAACATTCTCCCTTAGCGTCATGAGGTGTCTACCCACCCTATCATGTAAACTTTACAACTTTATTATTTTGA
>NW_018397276.1:1543290-1543412 GCF_002168275.2 Theobroma umbraticum
ACTCAAAATTCATTGATTAACTAAAACTAATTAATTAAAATTTAAACGAATAGGAAAAATCAAAATAGTAATAACTTGAGTAAATATCAAATCAAACAAGCGTAGCATTACAATATCCCTTC
>NW_018397276.1:1543694-1543805 GCF_002168275.2 Theobroma umbraticum
CTTTCGACTCATCTTATAAAAATATCTATTTTAACTAAAACACTATATCCCTATATAGATTGAAATTAAAATACATTCATTAAGTTCAAGCTCTAATCTGGCTACATATGG
>NW_018397276.1:1543905-1544048 GCF_002168275.2 Theobroma umbraticum
AATCAGGCTCCAAATAACCTAATTTTCAAAATCTCGTCAACTTTTTTTATTTTTAGAAAATTACCCTGCGCTCTGGTGCTACTTCTCTAGCGCTGACCTCATTCGAAATTTGTATATGTGCTACCTTTCATCGACACTGCAGT
>NW_018397276.1:1544307-1544445 GCF_002168275.2 Theobroma umbraticum
GAAAGATATGCTCCAAATACTGAAACATGTTCAGTCCATGTGTACTGCTGCAGTTCTCCGACTATGACAAATATTTTGACCACGATACAGTTAGAACTGGGTAAATTAGTAAACATAAATGTTGTATCCCTTCTTCTT
>NW_018397276.1:1545000-1545146 GCF_002168275.2 Theobroma umbraticum
AAGTAAAGATAAACAACTCATTATATAACTTGGCCGAAACGAACTTAGTTGTATGAAATTTTCTTGAATTTGATTACTTGAACCATAAAATCATAAACAATGTACAAGATGCCTTTACTAGTCGGACTTTATAGCACTAAATGTTG
>NW_018397276.1:1545244-1545397 GCF_002168275.2 Theobroma umbraticum
ATTCCAACTCTTTCATTACAAACTGCTAGCAAACAAGATATCATCAACACTTGATATATATGTATTGGCCTACCTTATCTTCAACAAAGCCAAAAAATTAGATTACTTCATTGAATTTAAGATGTTACTAACGAAAAGCTTGTTTGAGTCCAT
>NW_018397276.1:1545497-1545615 GCF_002168275.2 Theobroma umbraticum
ATTGTAGATATTTTGTGACATTTATTGATGATTTTTTCCACCAAGGTTATCTATCCTTAATTTTAAAAAAAGTTTGAAACTCTTGATAAATTCAAGATGAGAAGTGTGATAAGTGGGA
>NW_018397276.1:1545743-1545895 GCF_002168275.2 Theobroma umbraticum
CTGAAACTAAAATATAGTATTGTTCCATTCATTGCTATTTTATTGGGTACCCTAGTCATTCCATGAGTTATAAATTTTATTGCCCAAGTAGATGTGGGAAAAGTATTGATGCAAAAACAATAAAGTTTTTGGAGTTACCTATGGTTGATAAT
>NW_018397276.1:1546230-1546354 GCF_002168275.2 Theobroma umbraticum
TGATTGTAATACTAGCCATGTAGTTGATCCAAGACCTCCTAGGAAGCTATTTCTGGTCCTTAGTAAGATTTGTGGTGGGATGCAATAAGGGATAAGATGTAACCTATGTCACATAATGGTGTGT
>NW_018397276.1:1546364-1546462 GCF_002168275.2 Theobroma umbraticum
GGAGCTATATGAGGATTCCAAACCCCTTGGTTTTAAATCGGTGCACAAGACCAATAAAAGTTCCAAAGGGAAGATTGAGAGGTTTAAAGCCAAACTGA
>NW_018397276.1:1547115-1547262 GCF_002168275.2 Theobroma umbraticum
ATCAAATTCAAGAAGATTTAATACAACTAAGTTTGTTTCGGCCAAGTTATATAATGAGTTGTTTATATTTACTTTGTTGAAGCATTCAAGCTTAAGTAAGTTCACTTGAGTCAATTAAAATTCATCTCATTTTATTTCAGTTTATTT
>NW_018397276.1:1547495-1547737 GCF_002168275.2 Theobroma umbraticum
ATTGCTAATTTCTCTTATGGCTTTTGTAGGAAATTGATGAAAAAGGCTCATTTGTTGAAAATCAGTGCAACTATGGTGATAGCTTCACTTGTATATGTTTCGGTATTTTGACAATATCACTTTCTGAAAAACTCCAAATGAGGTAATTCTTAGACCACTAGAATTATAAGAAGAATGGATACAACATTTATGTTTACTAATTCACCCAGTTCTAACTGTATCGTGGTCAAAATATTTGTCAT
>NW_018397276.1:1547859-1548069 GCF_002168275.2 Theobroma umbraticum
TTGAAAAGTTTAGAGACAGGGCTAAAACTTTGATTTCACCACTCTGCCCAGTTCGGAACATGTCAGAGTGAAAGTCATATTTGAAGATGATAGACTGCCACAGCGCTGGGAGAACAAGACTGCAGTGTCGATGAAAGGTAGCACATATACAAATTTCCAATGAACTCAGTGCTAGAGAAGTAGCACTGCAGCGTGGGGTAATTTTCTAAA
>NW_018397276.1:1548079-1548203 GCF_002168275.2 Theobroma umbraticum
GTTGACGGGATTTTGAAAATTAGATTATTTGGAGCCTGATTAAGGGACCTTTTTCAAATATTCTGAAGGCGAGGCAGCAAGCAACTATTTTGGAGATTGGAAGTGAAGAACAAAGCAAAAAAAC
>NW_018397276.1:1548692-1548820 GCF_002168275.2 Theobroma umbraticum
GCAATTCAAACCATTGAAATAAGTTAAGGAAGAGAGGTAAGATTTAGATGAAGTTGAAGGGATATTGTAATCGTAGATTTAGATGAAGTTGAAGGGATATTGTAATCCTACGCTTGTTTGATTTGATA
>NW_018397276.1:1548920-1549044 GCF_002168275.2 Theobroma umbraticum
ACAATGCAACAACTTATCCCATGTTGCACTGGGCTCTCATAGTGTCTATTGGCTCGTGCTTTAATACTAATTTTCCTACACCTTGAACCCAAAGCATAACACAATCATATTACTTTAAAGTCTC
>NW_018397276.1:1549256-1549423 GCF_002168275.2 Theobroma umbraticum
TCCTCCTCCCACAAGTTTAGAACTCATACCACTTAATCATCTGTAAAATGTAAAAAAATGACTGAGCTACTACAGCTCGTAAAGCCATGAATTTTGCAATATATAAGCTAAAATATGAAAGCATGCTACCAAAACATAATTAAAGAATCATTATATCCATGTCAAAG
>NW_018397276.1:1549544-1549874 GCF_002168275.2 Theobroma umbraticum
TAAACCCATTAATTCATGATTGGGGGAATTAAAGGCCTAATTAAATATCATTATCAATGCTTATGTATGCAGTTTTTGTAATGAGATATTTGCTTTTGATATTTAGTAAATTACTCACTCTTTTTTATTACTTAAACCGTTTAAACTAGTTTTTGTTTTAAAAAAAAAGTATGACTACTCTTTATACATAGAGAAGAAATCTAATTTTTAACAAAATTGTTCTAATGAAATTTAAATTAAAAAAAATAATCTAATGTAAAATAATAGATATTTAACCTAAGAGCTTTCTCTGATTAAAGATCTTTTTTTGTTTTTCCTCCTTTTTCATTT
>NW_018397276.1:1549884-1549969 GCF_002168275.2 Theobroma umbraticum
TTTTTGTATTTAACTATTAATTTAATAATTTGCTTTTTGCCTTTTCCAAAAAATACCTTAGTTGCCTTGGTGGTTTTAGAATTAT
>NW_018397276.1:1550069-1550240 GCF_002168275.2 Theobroma umbraticum
AAGGCCTAATTAAATATCATTATCAATGCTTATGTATGCAGTTTTTTTAATGAGGTATTTGCTTTTGATATTTAGTAAATTACTCACTATTTTTTATTACTTAAACTGTTTAAACTAGTTTTTGTTTAAGAAAAAAAGTATGACTACTCTTTAGACATAGATAAGAAATCT
>NW_018397276.1:1550250-1550460 GCF_002168275.2 Theobroma umbraticum
ATAATTGGTCTAATGAAATTTAAATTAAAAAAATAAGCTAAAGTAAAATAATAGTTATTTAACCTAAGCGCTTTCTCTGATTAAAGATCCCTTTTTGTTTTTCCTCCTTTTTCATTTTCCTTTTGTGTTTTGTATTTAACTATTAATTTAATAGTAGGCTTTTTGCCTTTTCCAAAAAATACCTTAGTTGCCTTGGTGGTTTTAGAATTA
>NW_018397276.1:1550858-1550968 GCF_002168275.2 Theobroma umbraticum
GCTCACAAAAACTTGGCCACAAAAACTTGCCTATTCTTATTAATTTCTAATGACTTAGAAACATGTTAACTATTGTGGGGTAAGTTAACCAAGATAATGAGAAAATGATA
>NW_018397276.1:1551137-1551247 GCF_002168275.2 Theobroma umbraticum
TAAAAAAAAGTTTGAAACTCTTGATAAATTCAAGATACTTCGGATTGAAGTGCCGAAACAGTTGGGAAAAGCCATTAGCATTGGTACCAAACATGACATAATACGATAGC
>NW_018397276.1:1551602-1551871 GCF_002168275.2 Theobroma umbraticum
CTAATCATTGCATGAGTTATAAATTTTAATGCCTAAGTAGATGTGGTAAAAGTACTGATGCCAAAACAATAAAGTTTTTGGAGTTACCTATGGTTAATAATAGTTACCCTCAAGATAGAGATGGACGAGAACAGAGTGAGATTTAAGCATTCTTATACTTATACAGAAGGATACCATGGCACATACACAAGTTGGTAAATAGGAACAAGTTCAAATGGTTTTTGATGAAGTCCCACCAAGATGTTGTAGAACATGTGAAACAAAGAAAA
>NW_018397276.1:1551971-1552106 GCF_002168275.2 Theobroma umbraticum
TTGCTAATATATTATCTATTCGAAACGTATACTTGCTTAGTGAAATTTTAACTGACAAGTTTTTGACGTCGTTGCTGGGGAATTGTTTCTAGAATTTTTACTAATACTAATACCAGGGAAATTAGTCTTAATTTA
>NW_018397276.1:1552116-1552261 GCF_002168275.2 Theobroma umbraticum
TGAATTGGCTATCAGTGCTTTGGCCACCAAAGTACACGCTTTGTCTCAAAAAATTGATACTTGGGGTATTACTGTTTTTCAAAGTCTTTTTGTGGCATGCAAGCTTTGTGCAGATAGGCATTCAAGTGATTGTTGTCCAACCTTT
>NW_018397276.1:1552575-1552758 GCF_002168275.2 Theobroma umbraticum
TGGGTACCCTAATCATTCCATGAGTTATAAATTTTAATGCTTAAGTAGATGTGGAACAAGTATTGATGCAAAAACAATAAATTTTTGGAGTTACTTATGGTTGATAATAGTGACCGTCAAAATAGAGAAGGACGAGAACATAGTGAGATTTAAGCATTCTTATACTTATATAGAAGGATACTA
>NW_018397276.1:1552915-1553067 GCF_002168275.2 Theobroma umbraticum
TCCCCAAGCACCTATCTTTGAAATGGTGATTGTAATACTAGCCATGTAGTTGATTCAAGACCTCCTAGGAAGCTATTTCTAGTCCTTAGCTAGATTTCCGGTGGGATGCAATGAGGGATAAGATGTAACCTATGTCACAAAATGGTGTGTGA
>NW_018397276.1:1553452-1553585 GCF_002168275.2 Theobroma umbraticum
TCACAAAGCTCTAACTATTAGTTTTCTCTCTATACTTTTGTGTTTTCCTTATTTTCTTTGACTTAGATTAATGGCTAAATTTCTTTGGATATTATTTTTACTAGATACTATGAGCTAAATTATTTTTTAGGCT
>NW_018397276.1:1554126-1554238 GCF_002168275.2 Theobroma umbraticum
GAGGTAAGATTTAGATGAAGTGTGAGGGATATTGTAATCCTAGGTTTGTTTGATATGATGTTTGCCCAATTATCTTGTTGCTTTAATTTTTAATTAAATTAGTTTAATTGCG
>NW_018397276.1:1554338-1554516 GCF_002168275.2 Theobroma umbraticum
AAAAGAAATTAGCAATAACTTCTCTTAAAGTAATTTAAAACAAAAAAACAAAAAATTTAACTAAATAAGTTAAATTAATCACTTAATAAGTAATCAAACTTAAACTAGTAAAACATCTAAAGTACTAAAATTTGAACCTAAAATCTCAAAGATCTAGCTACTTAAGCCCTCAAAATGT
>NW_018397276.1:1554915-1555058 GCF_002168275.2 Theobroma umbraticum
TCCAACTCTTTCATTACAAACTGCTAGCAAACAAGATATCATCAACACTTGAGACATATGTATTGGCCTACCTTATCTTCAACAAAACTAAAAAAAGAGATTACTTCATTGAATTTAAGATGTTACTAACGAAAAGCTTGTTT
>NW_018397276.1:1555364-1555569 GCF_002168275.2 Theobroma umbraticum
GGAAAGGTTTCCTTGTAATCAAAACCTTATCATTGAATAAAACATATAGAAATAAGTTTGGCTTTAAACCTCTCAATCTTCCCTTTGAAACTTTTATTAGTCTTGTGCACCTATTTAAAACCAAGGGGTTTGCAATCCTCATATAGCTCCTTAAACCCTCACACACCATTTTGTGACATAGGTTACATCTTATCCCTCATTGCAT
>NW_018397276.1:1555616-1555835 GCF_002168275.2 Theobroma umbraticum
GGCTAGTATTACAATCACCATTTCAAAGATAGGTGCTTGGGGAAACTGCAAGCTGCCTTATGCTATGGATTTTCTTTGTGCACTTGTTCAACAACATCTTGGTGGGACTTCGTCAAAAACTAGTTCAACTTGTTCCTATTTCCTAACTTGTGTATGTGCAATAGAATCCTTCTATATAAGTATAAGAATGCTTAAATCTCACAATGTTCTCGTCCATCT
>NW_018397276.1:1556119-1556263 GCF_002168275.2 Theobroma umbraticum
AATTTGGGTGATTCCACCATGAGTTCTAACTGTTGGAGTATGAATTGTTTTGCTACCCATTGAAACTTCCATCAAATTGCATTGATTCAAGAAAGGTTGGACAACAATCACTTGAATGCCTATCTCCACAAAGCTTGCATGCCA
>NW_018397276.1:1556301-1556430 GCF_002168275.2 Theobroma umbraticum
CCAATTCATAATCACTGGCAAGCCTTCTAGACACAAATTGTTCAGATATCCACTGATAGTTACAATAATCCATCGCCTCAACCAAAAGTACCTGAAAATAATATAAGAAAATTTGAATTAAGACTAATT
>NW_018397276.1:1556721-1556835 GCF_002168275.2 Theobroma umbraticum
TTAACTTATTTTAATGGTTTGAATTGCTAACCTAGAGTCTAAAAATATTTATAAGGGTTGCCCGACTCATCTTATAAAAATATCGATTTTAACCAAAACACTATATCCCTATGT
>NW_018397276.1:1557073-1557301 GCF_002168275.2 Theobroma umbraticum
CTTCAAATCTCCAGAATAGTTGCTTGCTGCCTCCCCTTTAGAATCTTTGAAAAACATCCCTTAAATAAGCTCCAAATAACCTAATTTTCAAAATCCCATTAACGTTTTTTATTTTTGGAAAATTGCCCAGCGCCACGGTGCTACTTCTCTAGCGTTGTAGCACTGAGCTCTCTGGAAATTTGATTGTGTGCTTCCTTTCATCAATGCTGCAACCTTGTTCTCCCAGTT
>NW_018397276.1:1557415-1557551 GCF_002168275.2 Theobroma umbraticum
AACATAAAAGTTTTATCCCTATCTCTTAGCTTTCCAATGGATTAAGAATTACATAAATTGAACTTTTGGATTTAAAGATATGCTTCAAATACCGTAACGTGTTCAGTCCATGCGTACTGCTGCAGTCCATACATTC
>NW_018397276.1:1557561-1557740 GCF_002168275.2 Theobroma umbraticum
GAATTAATAAACATAAATATTGTAGCCTTTCTTCTTAATATTCTAATGGTCCACGAATCACCTCATTTGGAGTTTTTTTGAGAGAGATATGGTCAAAATACCAAAATATATATGAATGAAGCCAGCACCATACTTGCACTGATTTTCATCAATTGAGTCTTTTTTGTCAATTTCCTACA
>NW_018397276.1:1557952-1558069 GCF_002168275.2 Theobroma umbraticum
ATCTCTAAGATCTAGCTACTTAAGCCCCCAAAATGTATCAAAATAACTCTATATCATAGAGTAATCACCACCATTTTGAATTGAAATTCAAATAAACTGAACTAAAATGAGAAGAAT
>NW_018397276.1:1558396-1558651 GCF_002168275.2 Theobroma umbraticum
CAACACTTGGGATATATGTATCGGTCTACCTTATCTACAACAAAGACAAAAAAATTGATTACTTCATTGACTTTAAGATGTCTTTGACGAAAAGCTTGTTTAAGCCTATACATAGACTTTTTGTATATATATGTAAGATGATCTTCACCTTCCTTTCTCAATCCTTCACTTTGTGACATATAGACCTCTTCAACATGATTATCATTTAGAAGAGCAGCTGTAGCATCCATCCGGTGCAGCTCTAAATCATAATGA
>NW_018397276.1:1559156-1559944 GCF_002168275.2 Theobroma umbraticum
CAACTTGTGTATGTGCCATGGTATCCTTCTGTATAAGTATAAGAATACTTAAATCTCATTCTGTTCTCGTCCATCTCTATCTTGAGGGTAAGTATTATTAACCATAGGTAAATCCAAAAACTTTATTGTTTTGGCATTAGTACTTTTACCACATCTACTTACGCATTAAAATTTATAACTCATGCAATGATTAGAGTACCCAATAAAATAGCAATGAACAGAACAATATTGTATTTTAGTTTCAGTTTATCATATAGCCCCACTTTTGGCGGATGTCCCCAAACACATAAGTCATTAAAACTACATTTTTTTTTCAGTCCCCAAGTCAAAATGGGTTTAAGATATTGATTTGCTAAAAATTCTATGTAGGATATGCAAATATGTTTTGATTGCTTCTCCCTACACAAATTTTGGTTAAAATTATCCTCACTTATCACAATCCTCATCGTATCCTCTAGAATACAATTCTGCCTTTTAACCATGTCATTTTGTTAAAGACTACCAAGCATGGTGTATTGGCGCACCATTCCTCAGCTTTCTAAGTATTTGGCAAATGGACCCTTTTGCTATCGTATTATGTCATGTTTGTTACCAATGCTAATGGCTTTTCCCAATTGTTTTGGCACTTCAATCCGAAGAATCTTGAATTTATCAAGAGTTTCAAAAATTTTTTTAAATTAAGAATAGATAACCTTGGTGGAAAAAATCATCAATAAACGTCACAAAATATCTAGAATTGTAGATAATATGGCCATAAGGTCCACTTATGCGGGTGTAAATAACCTATA
>NW_018397276.1:1560044-1560193 GCF_002168275.2 Theobroma umbraticum
CGATACTAATGTTCGATAACTAAATGCACTCTAATTAGATAAAAGGAGAACTCCGGAAGTTTGATTTCCTCTTTCCCACAAGTTTAGAACTCATTAAATGTAAAATGTAAAGAAATGAGTGAGCTACTACAGCCCGTAAAGCCATGCAC
>NW_018397276.1:1560203-1560370 GCF_002168275.2 Theobroma umbraticum
ATCATATAAATCATTTGAAAACATTAGCTTCATGAATTTTGCAATATATAAGGAAAACTATGGAAGCATGCTATGAAAACATAATTAAAGAATCAATATATACATGTCAAAATAGAATAACTCCACAAGCTATAAATCATTTAAAGTAGGTACATACATTCTAGTTA
>NW_018397276.1:1560380-1560514 GCF_002168275.2 Theobroma umbraticum
TCAATCCACTAAACCCATTAATTCATGATTGGTGGAATTAAAGCCCTAATTAAATATCATTATCAATACTTATGTATGCTGTTTTTTTAATGAGATATTTGCTTTTGATATTTAGTAAATTACTCACTATTTTT
>NW_018397276.1:1560681-1560871 GCF_002168275.2 Theobroma umbraticum
AAAAAGTATGGCTACTCTTTAGACATAGATAAGAAATCTAATTTTTAGCATAATTGGTCTAATGAAGTTTAAATTAAAAAAAATAAGTTAATACAAAATAATAGATATTTAACCTAAGAGCTTTCTTTGATTAAAAATCCTTTTTTGTTTCTCCTCCTTTTTCATTTTCCTTTTGTTTTTTCTATTTAAC
>NW_018397276.1:1560903-1561013 GCF_002168275.2 Theobroma umbraticum
CAAAAAATACCTTAGTTGCCTTGGTGGTTTTAGAATTATTTTTATTTAATTATTGGTATTATTTTAGTTTGTGATATAAAATAGTCTGTTATTTTATTTTATTTTTCACA
>NW_018397276.1:1561344-1561457 GCF_002168275.2 Theobroma umbraticum
TATCTCATGGATTATATTGAGTTTGTTTAACTTGTATAAATATATACGCCAACTCATATTATATTGAAAGAGTTTTAGATGAAGGATAATAGCTTGCCTATTCTTATTAATTT
>NW_018397276.1:1561467-1561764 GCF_002168275.2 Theobroma umbraticum
AGAGACGTGTTAACTATTGTGGGGTAAGTTGACCAAGATAAAGAGAAGATGATAAAATTGATATTCTAATTTCTTATATGTTATTTCCACTCGCATAAGTCGAGCTTATATCCATATTATCTACAACTATAGATATTTTGTGACATTTATTGATGGTTTTTTCCACTAAGGTTATCTATTCTTAATTTAAAAAAAAAGTTTGAAACTCTTGATAAATTCAAGATATTTAGGAATGAAGCGCAGAAACAGTTGGGAAAAGCCATTAGCATTGTCAGGTTTGGTAAGGGTGATGAATAT
>NW_018397276.1:1562029-1562148 GCF_002168275.2 Theobroma umbraticum
CTAAATAGAATTTCTAGCAAATCAATACCTTAAACCAATTTTGAGTTGTGGAACAAAAAAAAAGATAGTCTTAATCAGTTATGTGTTTGGGGACATCCTTCAAAAGTGGGCGTATATGA
>NW_018397276.1:1562158-1562307 GCF_002168275.2 Theobroma umbraticum
CTAAAATATAGTGTTGTTCCATTCATTGCTATTTTATTGGGTACCCTAATCATTTCATGAGTTATAAATTTTAATGCCTAAGTAGATGTGGTAAAAGGATTGATGCAAAAACAATAATGTTTTTGGAGTTACTTATGGTTGATAATAGT
>NW_018397276.1:1562317-1562426 GCF_002168275.2 Theobroma umbraticum
ATAGAGATGGACGAGAACATAGTGAGATTTAAGTATTCTTATACTTATACAAAACGATACTATGACACATACACAAGTTGGGAAATAGGAACAAGTTCAACTAGTTTTT
>NW_018397276.1:1562723-1562919 GCF_002168275.2 Theobroma umbraticum
AGCTATTTCTAGTCCTTAGTTAGATTTGTGGTGGGATGCAATGAGGGATAAGATATAACCTATGTCACACAATGGTGTGTAAGGGTTTATGGAGCTATATCAGGATTGCAAACCTTTTGGTTTTAAATAGGTGCACAAGACCAATAAATATTCCAAAGGGAAGATTGAAAGGTTTAAAGCCAAACTGATTTCTATA
>NW_018397276.1:1562929-1563055 GCF_002168275.2 Theobroma umbraticum
AATGATAAGGTTTTGATTACAAGGAAACGTTTCCATTGTATCTCACAAGGATGTTTTTTAGAGCCATTATGGCTAGTACCACTCATTATGATTTAGAGCTGCACCAGATGGATGCTACAGCTGCTC
>NW_018397276.1:1563155-1563292 GCF_002168275.2 Theobroma umbraticum
AAATATCATTATCAATGCTTATGTATGCAGTTTTTTTAATGAGATATTTGCTTTGAATATTTAGTAAATTACTCACTATTTTCTATTACTTAAAACTATTTTTTGTTTGAAAAAAAAAGTATGGCTACTCTTTAGAC
>NW_018397276.1:1563557-1563766 GCF_002168275.2 Theobroma umbraticum
AATAGTTGGCTTTTTTCCTTTTCCAAAAAATACCTTAGTTGCCTTGGTGGTTTTTAGAATTATTTTTATTTAATTATTAATATTATTTTAGTTTGTTATATAAAGTAGTCTGTTATTTTATTTTATTTTTCACATCAACAAAAAAAATGAAATAATAACAAAATATTCCTTTTTCTGTTCAAATAATGGCAAAAAAGCACAGGTCATAC
>NW_018397276.1:1563851-1563999 GCF_002168275.2 Theobroma umbraticum
AATCAAATTAACTTCTGTTTCAATTTTAGACATTAGCATTGTCAGGTTTGGTAAAGGTGATGAATATTATAGCAAACATGACATAATACGATAGCAAAAGGGCCCATTTGCCAAATACTTAGAAAGTTGAGGATTGGTCCCCAATACA
>NW_018397276.1:1564185-1564357 GCF_002168275.2 Theobroma umbraticum
AAAAAACCTAGTCTTAATCACTTATGTGTTTGGGGACATCCTTCAAAAGTGGGCATATATGATAAACTGAAACTAAAATATAGTGTTGTTCCACTCATTGCTATTTTATTGGGTGCCCTAATCATTCCATGAGCTATAAATTTTAATGCCTAAGAAGATGTGGTAAAAGCAT
>NW_018397276.1:1564623-1564769 GCF_002168275.2 Theobroma umbraticum
AGCATCTATCTTTGAAAGGGTGATTATAATACTAGCCATGTAGTTGATCCACAAACTCCTAGGAAGCTATTTCTAGTCCATAGTTAGATTTCTGGTGGGATGCAATGAGGGATAAGATGTAACCTATGTCACATAATGGTGTGTAA
>NW_018397276.1:1565131-1565273 GCF_002168275.2 Theobroma umbraticum
TACATATTCAAAAAGTCTATTTATAGACTTAAACAAGCTTTTCATCAGTGACATCTTAAATTCAATGAAGTAATCACTCTTTTTGGCGTTGTTGAAGATAAGGTAGACCAATACATATATCTGAATTGTTGATGATATCTTG
>NW_018397276.1:1565373-1565486 GCF_002168275.2 Theobroma umbraticum
TGTGGGGTAAGTTAACCAAGATAAAGAGAAAATGATAAAATTGATATTCTAATTGCTTATAGGTTATTTACACCCGCATAAGTGGATCTTATAGCCATATTATCTACAATTGT